>NC_141334.1:10647500-10725000 GCF_037954235.1 Aulostomus chinensis
AAAGGCCAAGGAGATGAAAATGTACACACAACTTCACACTCGCCACAAATTTTATTGTCTGAATCCAGTCTTTTGACAGGCTGAGCTGTCTTTATGGGGTAATCTAATAGGTGCAGGAACGTTTCTCATTTTCTGCTCCTGTCGGCTCAACTGATGTTCTTTTCCAGTTCCGTTTCAGGAGGAGCACATTTTCAAGTTCTGAACAGTAAATCATAATGTTGTGCAGCTGCAAGACATGTTTTGATGAGTGAAGAGCGAGACAGAATTCAGATAACCAGCAATTTAAGTGCCTCTTTCAAGTTCATTTCAAGTTTTTAAATGGATTAAATCACTTAACACAGTATAAATTAGAAGTTTGCCTTTAAACCACAAGTTTAGATGTAAAACTTGGTGTTGCTGTGGTGATAAAACTTCTTCAAATGAGGCTTCAGAATACCGGGTGTTTAGCACTGTAGGAATCACCATCTCTGCCTATCTGACTGGTTATCGGTGCCAGCTTAGATGCTGCAACACCTCACCAGCTGTTTGCTGCCTGTATTGGCACACTCATGCACCTCATTCAGGCCACGTACAGTTTGTTTATAAGTGTCCAAAGCTTTCAACAAGGTAAGACTGTAGGAATATCTGAGTGTGAACAGATGCTGCTATTTTGCTTGTTTACTTTTATTAATGGAACTTGATAAAGTTAGACTGATAGGGGAGCCCATCATCATCATGCGCCACACACATCTACATGAGCGCTTGACCCAAAAACGACAGTTCACGCCTTCCTTCCCACAAAGTCTCTGGCTGACGTGATCGCACATACGGCTCAGTCTGAAAAGAGTTCTCACATCCTCCTCCTAGTGCTCTGATGCTCAGGGTTAGCCATGTTTCTGCCATGAATACTGATTCCCCTCTCTGTCACAGCCCACTGTTTCTTGAGGCTGATCAGTCAGATGATTGCATCTCTGCATGGTGTAGATCGGGCTTCTCAGATGCCCAGAAGAGACCATTTAATGGCTCGGTTGTTTCGAAGCCACAGGACTCGGTACTGGTTTTGTAATGATGAGTGCACACGCAGGTTTTTCAGGCAGCTAAAGGAGAATGTTAGTGGGATTCAGCTTCACTCAGCACACGACTGGCTCTTGTTCTCATGACTTCATGCTGATGTTGTTGTGTTTCTGTTACAAGCTACTTTTTGACTACTGGCTAATGGATAGAGGAGAGCTGTCATTATGTATATAGTGTGTGTGCATGTGTGTGTGTAGCCTCTTGGTCTCAGCTCCTGTCAGTGTTACTGTTCAGTAATGAGCAGAAAAAAAGCAGACAGACACTTGCTCGCTCTGCTAAACAAGCCTTCAGCACAGTCAGGGTGTTCAAGGTCTTCACACTCGGTGTGGCTCATGATGGCCAACACGCTGTGTGTACTGAATGTGTGTATGTGTGTGGAGTTCAGTACCTCCTTAATGACAGAAGACGATGGAACATGACATCTTATTGTTCAGTTTGGTTGAAAGAAAGCTCTAGTTTTTTGGGTTTTTTTTTCTCAGTATGTGCTGTCCCTCGTGCATTGTTGAGTGTGTTACACTCTTCATCAGGAGTCCAGATGTTCTCATGGCAGAGCACTGCCAACAATCTGGCCGTGACGCAATTAATGCAGTGCCTGAGTTTTTCTGGATGACTGTATTGTCTGGCTCTCTGTGTATTTTGTGTGTATTTGTCAGGAATTATCATGTCATTATTGATTATTTTTTTTCCATTAAGTTATCAGTCCTCACTGACATGACGTTGGTTGCCTCATACCTTAATGTGTCTTCGCTTAAACAAATTTTATGTTTCAATCAAGACTTCTCCAAACTTCTCCAAAAAATTGCCAAAATGTGTTCATTAAAAAATCCTTGAAGGCCATTCACCTATGTTTACAAGCTGTGCAGGTGCAGAAACCCTTAGGTTCAACGGAAAGGTTGCTGCTCCTGCTTATGTGAGGCATGCAGGTGTTGTTACTTATGATTCTTCAGGTTTAGTTGTGTAATCAGACACGTGCACCAGTTTCAGTGTAGCTAAAGCGTGCATGTAAACATTTTCGCTTCCTTTCGCTCGTGGTTCTCCAGTTGAATACTTCTGTAAATCCAGCAATATTTCAGTCAGCAAAGCTCCTTTCAGTTTTCTCATTCAGCATCTACTGTATGTGTATACACACGCACAGAGGTACACAACAGACTTCGTAAATGCACCGCCAAAAAAATGGCTGACAGGTCAAATAAGCTGCCTTTTGATAAGTATATTAATTTCACCTTCAGGCTATTCAGTGTGGGTTTTTTGTGTGTGTGCAGGGTTTTCACTAAAATAAACTGAAGCAATTTATTTATGTGTGATTGATTATTCCTTCACATGGCTGCAGTAATCTAGGTTTCTTTAAATGGATTAGCTTTATAGCACAGCTGTGTAATAGATTTGTTTTTTATTATCAGGGCACCTGCTCAGTTTTTCACTTAAGCAAAACAAAGCAAAAAAAAAAAAATCATAATTGGCGTGTAACATGTAATTGCTTTTAATTACTATTTTGTTGGAGAGAACAAGTGTGTGCATAAGTGTGCAAATACAGATTATTCTGTAATTAGAACTACTCTCAAATGTTTGTACTGTCTGAGTCTAAATTGATTCTGATCATTAATGGAAGGAAAGGAGAGAGTTAAGGTGAAATCAGGTCTAGAAAAGATTTGCTGTTGGCCCTTAGACAAGGATAAGGATGATACACATCATTTTACACAGATGTGTTCATTGTGCAAGGTGCTGTTTGCTTCAGTATGAAATTTTGTGCTGCACGATTAAAAGCGCTCGGGGCACCTTTTCTACAGTGAACCTTAGATGAAAGGTTCAGAACAAGACAGGCCTGCAGGTCTATGAGCAGCCTCTGGCTTTCCTGTGCAGTCAGGCTGAGCATGGCACCTGGGGACCCAGATGCTCGGAGGCAAGAGGGCCCCTCCTCTGGAGCTGCTGAAAAGGGTAGCAGAGCAACTCGGTGGCCTTTTATCTGTGGGGTTGTGTGTGTATCAGCGTCGCTGCAGGATACGTGAACCTACAGACCTGCATAGATGGTTATAGAAATAGAACACACGCGCAAGTGCAACCTACAATTTCTGCATGGACAAAAGAAATTGGTTAATATTTCTGTATGAGGATGGAATATTTGGTTAAAGGAGATTTCTGATCTCAACCAGGTACTTTGTGATTTTTAATTCTTTTTTTTTTTGTACGTTACTCTCATCAAGTGAGATGATAAATTTGGTGCATCTCCCCCACACACCTGCTCAATCTCTGTGTCTCATTTTCTGGACTAATTAAATTAGTGGCCTGTTTACTGCTGTGTTCATTAAGCTAATGTCGTGTTGTTTACACACAAGCTTAAGATACAATTAAGCAGATTCCATTTTGGGTGTGCAACTTAAACACACACACACACGTGCCCTGACACTTATCGGACAAATCCGTTGTCCTTCTTACACAATCTCTAACTGCATCCCTTCTTCTCTACCTCTGCAGAGCACGTTCAAGTTTAAGTCCGAGAGTGACATCCACCTGGCGGAGCACCACAAGCAGGTGCTATATGATGGCAAGCTTGCCAGCTCCATTTCCTTCACCTACAATGCCAAGGCCACAGATGCGCAGCTCTGCCTGGAGTCATCACCCAGGGAAAATCCCTCCATCTTTGTCCACTCGCCACACGCGCTCATGCTGCAGGTTCGTGTCGCTGGATTCATCTCAGTGGCTTTTCCTCGCAAATGTCCAGATTTGTTTAATGATTCCGATTATCGATGATTGTGGAGAAATCAAGTGGCAGTTTAGACGGATTAGCAGCCAAGTTTGTCGCAGGCCTTCATTTGTACGCTGCTTGACTGCAGATATGGATATTATTACTGCAGGGCCACACTGATGTTATTTAAAGCAAAGAAAATGTGCACCTCATGAAAGAGAGATTTGTTCCCTCACCCCGAACTGAACAGAAACACAAAAAAACTCTCAAAATTGACATAATTCTTTTTTTCCAAATGTCCTTCACCCAAGGTTGGTGGGACCTAAGTTTGCTTTGATGGTTTTCTTTTCTATCTCATCATGTTTCCTTTGTGCACAAATGCACCAGCAAGTCAGGCAGCAGTAGCTATTATTCACATTTACAAAGCCAACAAGTGAATCATTGTCTTGTGCTTATATAGCTATTGTATTTTAGTTAATAGAGATCATTTTGTATGTTCTGTTCAGAGCGTTAGTAATATTAGTTAAATTGTCCAGGAATTTTTTCATTGATTTAAGTTCTTCAGAACTTTCAATATATACAAACAATCAATATAAATGAATAAATATGAAAGAGAATGGAGACATGTAAACCATAGAAGTGAGACAGAATAGAGGACTGTCTGATCTCTTCAGGCAGTCTTTCCAAAGTCGAGGGGCGTAGATATCCTTGTTGCATTTGGTTTTTAGCCTAGTCCCTGTAGCAGCTAGCAAGGCTTTACCAGCAGACCTTAGACTGTGTGCTAGTTCATAGCAGGGTTAAATGGAGTAAACTATAAGGAGGGGCCAACTCCTCTCTGGCCTTAAAAAAGAAAACAAGAATTTGAAAATCGTTCCTGAAGTCTGCCAGTGCAGTTGAGGCAGCATCAAGCAGCTAACAAGGATCCTATACACAGTGCTTTTCCCACCAAGATCCAAACAGCTGTCTATATTACACGAATGCAAGAAAATGCAATGTTACAATCACAATGAACATGTTCTTTTTATCACTTCCAAACATCCCATATTAAGATTAAATCTACTGTCCAAGTGTGGTTTTTACATAAATTCTATGTGTTTGTGTTCCCCAGGATGTGAAGGCCATTGTAACCCATTCCATTCACAGTGCCATTCACTCCATTGGAGGCATCCAGGTTCTCTTCCCCCTCTTCGCCCAGCTGGACTACAAACAGCTCAACGACAGCACTGTGGACACCACAGTCTGGTGAGGGGATGCTGCCTGCAGCATCGTACAGAACAGGCTCCTCAACGTTTTTCAAAGACATTACTTTCGTTTATCCTGGAATGAATCCAGGAAAGTGAAAATACATGAAAAGGACACTCGAAATAATGTTCGAAAACAATCTTCTACCTGAAAGACCAACCTTAGATAATTATACTAGAGGCTAGAAAAAATGATTATAGAGTGCAGGGTACGTACGAGTGAGCGGAGGAAGAGTTATGTGTTTTTTCCCTGGAGCGATGCTTTTAAAATGTGCGTTCTTCTCACTTGGAGATCATCAGCATGATTCAGCTTCAGCCTTTCTGCAGTTAGATCTAGTATCAGTCAGCATGTCCCCATCATGTAAGCTGCAGGGAGACGACGATAAGAAATATCACTATCTAAACAAATAAATGGGTAAGGTGAATGCTGGTGTGGTGAGGTGACACCCGGGAGGGGGAAATCCTGCCAATTCTTGCTGACTGTAACCACCAGTGTAGTACATTTACACTGATATATGTGTGAAATGTGTATTTTTGCAGTGCTACTCTCTTGGCTTTCCTGGTGGAGCTGTTGAAGAGCTCTGTGGCTATGCAGGAACAAATGCTGGGAGGGAAGGGCTTCCTGGTGATTGGATACCTGTTGGAGAAGGTCAGTGAAAAACCTTAACACAAAAAGTTTGTATTAGATGCTATTTTTATTTATTTGCAGGACAAATATGAGAGAGTAGGCTTGGTCTTTCAGCTTGAACTCGTTGACGTTTTCAAGGCTATCTCTTAAAAATACACAGGGCACATTGACGCTGCATCCTTTTGGTAGGTTTATTTTTAAGTGTTATGATAAAACCAATCCTCAGCCTCTCATTGCAAATACAGTGAAGTGATCACACTAAACATTTTTAAACAGATTTTGATGTTTGTGTTTTAAAGACAGTTCTGACATTAAATATACTTGGAAGACTGCAAACAGGAAAATAATAGCTGTATCACACAGACGTGTATTTCAGGCAGTACACATTCAGCAGTTTTATTACCTCCACCATGCTGGTTATTTTGCTATTACAGGTCATTGCTGATATTTCTATATGTCCGTTAGTAGAATTACATGAAATTCACATGTAACTTGGCTGATTTTCAGGAAACCTGGTAAAAAAGGTGGAGTACAGGCCAACAAGGGGGAAAAAGGCGGGCAGAAACATTAATTTTTTACATTTTCATTAGTTTCAGACTACCTGTAGAATGACAGCGTCTTAACAAAGATTGTTGATGCTTCTACTGGAAATACTCACATGTGGACTCACTGTAGATTGCAAGAAGAATCTGGTGGTTTATGCCTGTCTGTAGCCCCCTTCACATTCAGCTTGTGTGTTTTATTTCAATCAGCTACCATGGCAACTCTTAACAGGCTGGTGGGTTTAGTAAAACTGATACTTATTGGTTAGGTTCTAGTCATAACGCCAGAGAAAAATATAAATGGTTAAGATTTGCCAAATACTGTTTGTATATATGAAGACATTATTGTGGCTACAGAGTGAAAACAATGTGGATTAAAAACAAAAAGGGTTTTCATGGTCATTTTGGCGGGCTCGTATTTCTTATCTTTTGTCCAGTCATCAAGAGTCCACATCACCAGGGCGGTTCTGGAGCAGTTCCTGTCCTTCGCCAAGTATCTGGATGGTTTACCTCATGGAGCGCCACTCCTCAAACAGCTCTGTGACCATGTCCTCTTCAATGCTGCCATCTGGATACACACTCCTGCCAAGGTCTTTAGATCTGTGTGTGTCTACTGAGTGTGTGTGTGTGTGTGTGTGTGTGTGTGTGTGTGTGTGTGTGTAGGCGTGCTTGTTTTTTATGACCTTGCTCTGAACAAGAGAAGCTGATCATCTGAATAAGATATTTAATTAGCGATAAATTCAGAACAGACATGAGACACAGAAAGAGAAATAGATGGGAGGTGACATGATTTGCTAATAGTTGTAATAGTTAACAGGAGGGTCTGAATGCAAGGACAGCTGAGACGAGAGAGGACACAAGCCGTGAGAGAGGAGACACCCACATGCTAGTGGTCTTTTCCTTCCACTAAAGTAAAACTAAGGATGTGGAAGAAGGAGCTGCCACATCACGCAGAGTAGCTACAGAATATCATGTGAAGGAAACAGAGGAAAAAGTGACATTTGAAAAGAGCCCACGACAACAAAGAGATGGTTAGTTGCTCTTTGCTTCTCACACTGAACTAGACATGAGTGTTTCTGGCTTTCTCACAGGGGCCAGTCAGCTCTTACCTCCATTATTTCCAAAACTTCCTGACTCCTTGTCTCCACCCCTCTGACCCTCAGTGGTGATTGGCTCCTCGGCACAGCAGTGCTGGTCTCAGGGGCACATTAGAGTTAAGATGTAGATACACGACTGAGTGGTTGGAGTTGCTGCTGCTGTGGAGTAATGACTCGTGAGGATTAGGAGGTTGTAAAAGACCAAATCAAGAACAAAATAAACATATCGATCTTAGTTGACACGTCAACATGCAACATTTTAAATTGGCAGCAGTTGGTGATTGCCTATTGGATTTCGAGCTTTAATTGAATGCCAGCATTGAAAATAATAGTGAATTACCAGTAAAGGTTATCACATTTCAGGAGGGTCTTAATAACAACAACATCCACAGTAAACATGCTCAGCAGCAACACCAAAGAAAAAACCCAACCCTTCTACCATTTAATACTCATTCCCTGGTACCATTCTGCTCCCGACTGAGCTGTATTACTTCCAACTTCTTTGTACACTGTCATCACCATCATTATTGGCAAGAATAGCTTCAGTAATATTCAGGAGTCTTGAAAATAAAAATCTCATCCTCCGGCTCTTGTAACAATTCCCCTTATCACGTTGAAATTAGACTCTATTGCACTATGATCAAGGAATTTCCGGCTTTGCTGCAGCTGAACTCGCAGCGGATAAACACATCAGTTAAATGTGTGAAATATAATGTAATGACGGCCATTTAAGCTGAGCGCTCTCTCTCTCTCTCTCTCTCTCTCTCTCTCTCTCTCTCTCTCTCTCTCTCTCTCTCTCTCTATTCTAGACAAGCTTTGATGTGGTATGGTCAGGCCAAAGCACTCCGCTAATTTCATCCAGTTAAACAGGGATACCTCGTTAAGGCTTGTCCTTAGTGTCGTGGTCACTGTAATGAGCTCAGAGATTTGTGGGTGTGCAGCTGAGTTAAATCTGTGTTTGGGCAATGGAGGCAATCAGTTAGCAGAATATGGAGAGAGGGAAAAGGGAACAGAAGGAGGCACGGAAGGAGGGAGCGAAAAGAAGAGCGTCCTATTTAATGTCAGCGCTGTGTGAAGCTTGATGTCTTCAGGCACCGAAACATCAAAAATAACGCAAAGCAGAGAACATAAGTGTGTTTGCTGGAGGGAGGTTTCTTCTTTATACCTCTTGGCTTTCTTCTTGTAATAAAATTGCCTTTTGTTTGAACATGATTTGCACACACAGGCAATTTATTTCTCCCCAGCAGGCGTGTGCCACTTGATATTTGTATGTTGACCTTTTATGTGTGAATACTTCTGTGTGTGTGTGCACGTGTGTGCATGCATGTGTGTGTGTACAGGTCCAGCTTTCGCTCTACACATACCTGTCATCAGAGTTCATCGGCACCGCCACCATTTACACCACCATCCGCCGTGTAGGCACCGTCCTGCAGCTAATGCACACCCTCAAGTACTACTACTGGGCCATCAACCCGCTGGAGTGCAGTGGAATCACCCCCAAAGGTCTTGGTAGGTGCTCACACGCTCAAAGTTAGCACACTTAATGTCAGAAAACAGATGGAAAAAAAAACAAAACAGTAAAACACCACTCGAACCACTTTTTACAGCATCTTTACATTTGTAGTAGTTTTTTTATATATATAAATACATAAAGCAATAAAAAAGAACACACACCATCTCATATTGTTTGTCCTCCTGATCCATCCTGGCTATCTCAAATGCCACTTGACAAATCTGAGAGGAGTTTGACACATTTATCTTCCCCTAATATTATTAACATTATTAACCATTTACAGAAGCCATTAGAAACATCCCTGTCAACAAACTAAAAGGTCGGTTAATTTTGAATGTCTGACGCAGCTTTCTTGCAGCATTATTTAAAAAAGGTGAATAAACTAAAAAAGATGTGAGAGCCACAACCTTTAATTGCAAATCATCAGCAATAGATACGATATTTAAAAGCGTGGAAAATATGATAACATACAAATTTTTAGTTAGACTTGAAGGTTAAGATTGTATACCAATGTAGCCTCTTTTAATACATCATCATACTTGTAATCAACTGCATTATTTTTAAAACTTTCCCCAGAAGCAGGCTGTAAACAGACATAAAAAGGTGACACACCAAGTTGTCTTTTAAAAGACGCAAACATGGTGTTTTATATTCTACTGGAAGCCCTGCATTCATCCTTCTGTTAAGAGGGAGGGCAGAGGGCTGTAGTACTTTTAACAGTCAATTCGCACCTATTCTCCCAGTTCACCTGACCTTTATAATTCTCTTAGCTGTGAGAGGAAATCAGAGCAACCAGAGGAAACCAGTGCTGAGATGGTTATAAATCAGACACGAAAGCAAACTCAAATTAAAGTATTCACGCTGTGAGGGGATCCCTCCTTTGTCCTCTCGGTCCGAATCTGTTCTGAGTTCGTGCTATCAGATGAGACATGTGCTAACTCACCTTTATTCAGGATTTCATTCAGTCAAAATCAGACAATTGAATGAAAGTCCATCCATCCATCTTCTACTGCTTATCCTTATAAGGATAAGGAGTGGAGCCTACCCTAACTGCCTTCAGGTGAGAGGCGGGGTTCACCCTGGACGGGTCACCAGTCCATCGCAGGGCCAACACATAGAGACAGACAACCATTCACACTCACAGTCACACCTACAGTCAATTTAGAGTATCAATCAGCCTCGTCCTCTCTTGATGTCTTTGGACTGTGGGAGGAAGCTGGAGTACCAGAGAAAACCCACACAGGAACAGGGAGAACATGCAGACTCCACATAGAAAGATCCTGTGCCGGAGCCGGGGCTCGAACCCAGAACTTTCCTGCTGTGAGGCGACAGTGCTGACCACTGCACCACCTTGCAGCCTTGAATGAAAGTATAACCTTAATTATACAGATGGAAATAATAATATAATGTCTTTGGTGCTTGGACAAAACAGAAAGAGAGACGTGTTTATTTAATTGGCCATTGATGAAAAGGTGTCTCGGAGCTAGTGATTCGAAGAGAAGTGAGAATGACAAGTTAGGGATCAGGGTTCATAAAGTCACGTCACGGGAAAGTCAGGGTATTTGAAAACAGCAAATTCCACATCGGGAAAAGTTTTTGCAAAATAAATAAAGACAGAATATTTTGAAATAGTCATGGAAATTGGCTTGGCAAAAATATGAATCTTTGAGTATCTCAGGTTCTTTACTTAGATACATGTTATGTTGTCTCAAATCATGTCCATTGGCAGTCATTCTAGTGTTGACACACACAACCAGATGTTGAACAGATTCCTCAAATGCATGATAATAGAAGTGTTTTGGTAAAAATTTGCATACACACTCAAGCAAGAGCAATAAAAAACAACACTTAGTAAGTGCAACATGTGACCAATCAGTCAAATACCAGAAGTATCTCACTACTGAATGCATGTTATTTCTTAATGCAACCATTTATTGTAGCTCACCTCAGATTTCTTGGTTTCCTGCTTGTGTGGCTGTAATGTTGACGTGACAGTGTCTGCTGTAGCAAGATACTCCACTGAAGAGTTTTGCACCATTCTTTGAAAGATATGAGAAAAACTATCATACACTTAATATTACAAAATGGCTTTGCTGTCTTTTTTTACAGCATCATAAAGCAGTAAACACTTAATTGTGTATTTCTGTTAGTGACTTGTGTATGTCTTGATTTTTTTTTTTTTCAAGAGAAGGATGTTTTCTTTAACTCACGCAGCTGCTGCACTGTTGTTAGAAACGCTGAATGTCTTTGTCTTGATTTTTACTCAACGTCTCGTAGCTCCCGGTACATAAAGCACCAGGGATTGCTTTTAATGCATGGATTTCCCCCACGCACTGTGATTAGTTCTTAAAAAGATGAGCTTTCAATTGTAATGCTTTAAGAGGTTTAAAATGCTCAGTTCAGACTCTCTTTCACATTTTAAATTACTTGTTGCTGTAGAATTATAATGATAATAATAATAATAATCCATCCATCAATTTTCTACCATTTATCCTGTTAAGGGTCGCGGGGGGGGGGGGGGGGGGGGCTGGAGCCTATCCCAGCAGCTTTCAGGCGAGAAGCAGGGTTCACCCTGGACAGGTCACCAGTCCATCACAGGACCAACACAAAGAGACAGACAACCATTCACACTCACAGTCACACCTACAGTCAATTTAGAGTATCAATCAGCCTCGTCCTCTCTTGATGTCTTTGGACTGTGGGAGGAAGCTGGAGTACCAGAGAGAACCCACACAGGAACAGGGAGAACATGGAGACTCACACAGAAAGATCCTGTGCTGAAGCAGGGGCACAAACTTGGAACCTTCTTGCTGTGAGGCGACAGTGCTGACCACTGCACCACCGTGCCACCCAATAATAATAATAATATAACAGTAATAATAACAATAATAATAATAATAATGTGATGTGTGTGTGTGAATAGAAATTTTGTTTTTCTTCATTTGTACTTAAATGACACAACCTTTTGTGCTTCTGTTTGTCTTCACTGTGTTTCAAAGCACAAATATGAGCTAGTTGTCCTCAGGAAAAGGAAAAGAATTGTAGTTCTGAATCTCTTCAAGCGTATTGCCAGATCAGATGTGATATTTTTACGACCTTTGTAATTGAGGAGCAAACGGTGTTACTGCGGCTGCTGTTGGGACTTTAGAAATGTCGGCTCAGGCTTTTCAGTTTAATCAACTTCTTCCTTTGCCTTGGACCGTCTACTGACTGTGAGTAGGCATCCCATGTTGCCATAGCAACAGACAGATTTGATTGGCAGATCCAAGGGAGCTTTTGGAATTGGTAATCAAGTGGCTGCCTGACTTCCTTTCTGTTGGGCGATATTGCTGTTTGACTGTTGGGATTTGGGCTCATAAAGAAGTGCTGATAACAGTAGCAATTAGCCTCAGACACATACTAATGGTATTTCAAAGCTAAGGGATATGCTGGCTGTGCTTTGGAAGTCTGCACGTGTGCATACTGGGCTGTACTCTTAAGTGTTTGATATGCATTGATGGAATTAATCTCCATAATAATTGACTGATATGTTTTACATACAGAGAGAGCTCTGGGTGTGAAAGTGTATTCAGTTATGCTCCAGACAGAAGTCATTATTATAAATCTGTTGCATATTTATCTTGTGTGTCTGTGTGTTAGTACCTTGCCCCTTCTTTAGGTCTGGTGACCAAAGTCATGCAGGTCTATAAACATGACATCCGTTTGGTGTTGCTACCTGATAAAAAGCGCCTCGGTCTTAGTTGCTAGTTGCAGAATGATGCATTTAGTTTGAACTGGGGAACCAAGTTAAAATGACATCTATCGTGTGAAACAAAAACCTACTTTAAACATATTACTTGAAATATTGTCAGTTTTATTAGGCTACCTTGGCCAAGGAGATTATGTTTTATGTTTTAACTAGAGGTAAAATTTGTAGATGAAAACTAGACTAAAAATGCCCAAACTGCTAAAACTAAATCAAACTCATCTGTCAAAAAAAGCATAGGAGGCACATTAAAGGTCACCAGAAATCAAGGCCAGTTTTTGTTCTGTAACTGTCGATTAAATAGTTGAGGTTTCCTTTTCAAGCAAAAAAAGAAGACTAAAATGATCAGACTTTAAGTCAACTAAACCTTAACAAGGTGAAAAACAGGGTTAGAGTGATGACATTTGACATGGAGCTAAGGCTTAATAAAAGAAATGCTAGATGTAAAACTAGTTTTAACTCACGTTTTAGATTATAGTCTGTTAGCAGGAGTATCAAAAGCTAACATGCCATGATTATGCCATGCCATGTATAGCAGGAGCCAGTATCCTGGAAACCTGCATTCCCTCCTGTAGTGCTGTTCTAACTTCTTCTGTATATAAATGTGAAGATGAAGCAGTGTTACCAAAAAAAAAAAAAATTGTGTCATTTGTTTCCAGCAACTCCAAGTCTTGACAACCTGTATGTGACATGGAAGACATGCTCTGAGCCTTGTCACAAGTCGTTATCCAACAGAACAAAACAACACATTTGTCATGTTCTAAAGCGGCGCACGAGAAGCCATTTAATTAAAAGCCGGATTCAAACCTATGTGAACAAAAGACCCTTAAAGCGAAGGTTGTAATCCAAACACATTCACTTGATCCGCCTGTGTACACATTTGACACCAAGCTGCTGCATAACCATGATGGATGGCGGGTGTCACCATTCTACCAACATGTCCCAGCTTGACAGATAAGAATGATTGATCACCAGGGAATGCTTCGGTGACATCGTTTGGCTTCTTGAAGAGCAGGTGAACAGACCGAGACACGTCCACGCTCATTTGAATCAAGACCAGCACAGCGTGACAAAAAAATTGTAGGAAAAAGGTCTATGTTTTCTTTTTTTCTTCTATTCTTTCTTTTATGTTTCTCTTAGTGTCTGCTGGCTAAGCAGCTACTGTTCAGAATTGTTTTGAGTGGATTAGGTTGCTTTTATTACGATAAATACTGTTTGCTCATGCAGCTCTCTGGCTTTGTAGCTTTTATAAAATAAGGTCAATTCCAAATCTCCTGACACAGCAAGCATGCTGTAAAAAATGCACACAAGTTGTGCACCATAAATGGTTATTGTTCAACAAAACTCTGTTGAGGACGTACCATTTTCACATGAACAGGCAGTGTTGAGTATTTGTTAACGAGGAATGACAAGGAGAGAAATTCAGATTTGGCTTTTGGAGGCTCGGATCGATAAGTAGAAATAGATTATCCCGAGAGAAATCCCAAACTATGCATCTTTTAGAATATTTTGTATGTAAAACATTCCATGATTTATTTGGCAGACCTTTTGAGCTGATTTACTTTTAGAGTCATGAGCTTCTAGTGTGTCTGCCACACACATGAAACACCTAAAAAGATGAATGAAATTCAATTCCATCAATGGAAATGCAATGCCAACATCTGAGAAACATTTTTAAATTGCTTCTGAGTCACACAGTTTTGAAGCCTCTGTAAAATGCATCCAGATGTCAAAACGAGCCAAGATTAATAGTATTTTATTTGTTGCTCCTAAAGGTAAGGTAATAAATTCAGGGGTGTACATCAGACTATTGAGAAAGCTGCGGTGACATCATACCAGAAGTGAAAAATTGCTTGTGTAGTGTGTCGTATGCGTTTGTGTTTTCAGCTTGAGCATTTATTTTGAGCCCACGAGAGCAAACAACTGATCAGGTGCCGGAGTCTTAAAATTGATACAGGAGATTAAACTGGATTATCATCCCAGCCAATCACCATTCCTCATCAGTTAGATTACTATTACTATGAAATCTCCTATCTTTCAACTACTGAAAATAAGTTTCTTGTGCTCACAATGATGTTTGCTCCCTCTTGCATCATTTCTTTGTGATTCCACAATGCAGAAAGAGCCAGTCACGTACTGTATATTCAGAGTGAAGCCAATGCCCCCAACCCCACCTTTCTATTAAACCTGCCCAAAGATGTCAGTTTACAAACTCTCTAGTGAAGACGTGGATTATATGGGATGATGCACTTTAGAATTTGTTAATATTTATGGACAGCTGGTAGCCATCAGTCACCTTTAGCTTTGAGCTAAATATAAGTGGCTGGCTTTTCTTGCTCTATAGAGAAAAAGAGAAGTGATGCAGGGAGGAGGAGAACGTTTTTGTGTTCTCAACACTCATTTGTGAGTACTTGAGAGGCAAATTATACATTTTTGGTAGTATTGGTGACTAGCTGTGTAAAGTTGTGCTGTGTTTCTGTGTTGGCATGTAAGAGACGACTAAAATTGTAATTGCCAAGGTCACACAGACTGAGCCGCAGATTTATTTTGCTGATCAATATCCTGTATGATAATGGCTTTTTAACAGGAAATTACTTCTGTTTTGTGTGTTTAGATGGACCACGACCATCCCAAAAAGAGATCATCTCACTCCGAGCCTTCATGTTACTCTTCCTCAAGCAGCTCATACTGAAGGTAGTAGCAGACACTGAATCTGCAGGGTCACAGAGACAGTCTATAGAAAAGATTTGTTTACATCATATGTTGTTTTTCTTCCTCCAGGGGCTATCTGGTTTAATCCCAAATGTGTGTGTGTGTGTGTGTGTCTGCAGAATGACGTTAAGATCAGCAGCCCATATGAAACACACTGGTTGTTTTTGTTTGTGTGTTCCTACATTCACATTTACCTGAGGTGGTTCGTGCTTCACAGTTAAAATGCAACAACCAAGGACAGAATTAATGAAGTCATCTGAGGTCTGTTGAAACAACCAAGCATCATTAAGGTTTTAGGCAAAGATGCCGTGTCTGTTTTCCACAGGACCGGGGCGTGAAGGAGGACGAACTACAGAGCATACTCAACTACCTATTGACCATGCATGAGGTAAATGTTTGCTCTTGTGTTCAAGTAAACACCACAAGGCCAGAAAAAGGGAGACGGGGTAACAAAATGAGCATGATAATTTGTAGGCTAGAGTTATGGTGTGCTTCTATGAGTGTGAGTCAGCTTCAGCCCTGTGACAGTATGAAAAATGGCACAACAATGAACTGAACAGAATGTTCTCTTTTGTAACAATTAAATCTATTTTTGCTCAAAATCCACTTGCTGCTGTCCACCCCTACAATCCGCTTTGTCCTCTTAACCCTGTGATCGTCTGCACCACCAGACATGCTCCACCATCTTTATTCATATATTATTATATTTTATATTTGTATACATGTTTTCTCTTCTCTGCAGGATGAGAACATCCACGATGTGCTGCAGCTGTTGGTGGCTCTCATGTCTGAACACCCAGCGTCCATGATCCCGGCATTTGACCAGAGAAATGGAATAAGGTGAGTGCAACACTGGATTCCGCTGATAAGGATGTTTACCAGGGAGTTTTTGTCCAATTCGCTTGGTCTCAAGAGTGAACTGATTAGATTTTGGTGGTCAAAGATCAGAGTCACTTTCCACCTTAAAACTTTTTGGGCTCAGGCCTCGAGAATTCATATGCTGGTAATGCCATCTTTTTGTTATGTTGTTATGTTTGACAACATCACTCTAATTTTTATTGACTGATGTAAACAACAACAATCCAGCTAGAAGGCATTTGTTTTGAAAATGTTCTTGGAATTCTAAATGCATTTTTTCTGGCAATGTTTTTGATGGGAACTATTTATTTCGTTCCTAAAATGTTCTTCCCAAAGGCAGGACAACATTTTACAAATGTTGGTTGAGGCAGTAGACGATTGATCAAGCATGCAGCAAAATCCCTGAAACATTCTCGAGATGTTACAGTTAAAACGCTTTTAATACTAAAATTTCAATATCAGAAAACAGTTTTGGATTTTTGAGCATTTTATTACAAACTAATACACATGTAATTGGAAAAATACACATCCACTTGCTGATTGACCAAATAGGTTTGAACACAAAAAAAAAAACCTTAGATGAACGAATAAGAGCAGATCTCATACACCTGAGACCTCTTTAATTATTCAAAGTAATATAATTAGATGCTCATTCCCTTATTGTTATTGTGTGTCAGATATTCAAAGACGTGAACAAATGTAGATTTTACAAGGAGAGAAATTGTGACTTCCTGATTTATAATTACAGTTGTAAGAGTCGTGTTTGTATTATGCAAATCAACATCCTTATCATTTATCTTTATTATTTGATCTGCAAATGGAAATCTTCTTGGTTGCTCTGCTCTGAAAATGTTTACATGTTTTTGGTTCAAGAGAGCTTGTTGCAAACTGTCCTTAGAAGAAGAAAATGCTTCAGGCAGTCTGCCTACTTGCTGTGAACTTTAACTTTCAGGACATTTACTTTGACTCGCATCAGTTTGAAGCTGCTGCTGTTGTCGTCTTTGTTTATCTTTGCTCCTACTCAGTGTGGCTGTGTCTTTGTTGTTTCACAGGGTGATTTGCAAGCTCCTGGCCTCTAAGAGTGAGAGTATCCGGGTTCAGGCCCTCAAAGTCCTCGGCTATTTCCTCAAGCACCTCGGGCACAAGTCAGTACATTTTTGTCTGTCTATACATTGCTGCAGTTGGTTTGACTTGTTTAGTAAATTGTGTTTCATTGAAAGGAGGGAGATCTTGTTTGCCCCAACTTAAACGCAAATGTTGCATCAGCATAGAGATTAGCATTTAGGTTAGAGAGTCAGAAAACACTGCAGTAACAAGTGAAAAACCACAGCAGTGCAGTCTCTCTCTCTCTCTCTCTCTCTCTCTTTCTCTCTCTCTCTCTCTCTCTCTCTCTCTCCTCAGAAGGAGGATATTTGGTCGTGTGTGTTTATGTGAATGTAATGTCCTCATCATTTCCAGGCGGAATAATCATTTTGACAGTGTGCACTGGCAGGGGGTGGAACATTGAGGGGCAACAGTGAATGCTGGGGGATTTATTTATCCCATGTGACTTACAAAGCTCTCACTGCATGACATGGGAGGAGGCTGCAGCAGTACACCTGAGGCCTGCACCTTCGGTCCCCCACCTACTTAACACCTGCTGGAGCCAAACACCCCCAAGGGCTGCCTCTTTAAATTCCCCTCTCATTTCCTCATGAAACTAAATTTTATGTACTTATTCAGTAAAAGTTTTAAATCCGTTGAACTCTTTGTCTATACTGCGCACACACGCACACACACACACACACACGCTAAGGGAGTTAGTTAAGCTAGCTTTGAAAATGTTTTGAATGTCATCAATGAATATAATTCATCACCTTACCTTTCACATTACCTGCCAAAAGTTTGAAGTTTTTTTTAAGTTCATTAAAGTCAGTGCATTTACTCTCAGTGAAAGAAAACTATATTAGTCCAGTTTTAGTTAAGATTAATCTTGATCTGTTTTTGTTAAGACTTAGTTTCTCTTCAGGTTTTGTCTTTTGAGCAGAATGCATTCGTTTTAGTCACATTTCAGTCATTTGATTATCATGAATTTTAGTCTCATTTTAGTCAGTTTGTTTATGACAAGTTCAATATATTTAGTCTAGTTTTTAGACACAGAAGTGACTTGTGTTTTGAACACCCCCTTTTTCTAGTCCAATATGTGTCCTTGAATTTCGTAATGATAATCAGCGGTGAACTGCCTAAGGTAAAAAAAAAAAATTTAGGTGGCGTAAATAATGTAAAAAAAAAAACTATTATTTGGGGATCAACTGTGTTGACAAATTAGAGCAATGAAAGTTAATGAAGCCTCTAACATCATGTAAACAAATTTCCTCTGGACAGGTTTTCCAACATTTGATGATAATTACAAGCTGTCAGTATGTCGTACTGTAGTGTTGTAACAGATTGTATTACCACACCCACTGAAACATTATTTGGACAATATTTCACAGCTGGCAGCCGAATATTGCACCATAATAGCCCGAAAGTGGTACAGAGGTAGACTAATATACAGCTTCCTGCAGGAGAACTCAGAAATATCTTATTTGTCAGTTGATAGAAGATGTAATGAATAGATAGATTTCATATAAATGAAGGTGTAGCTCAGCAGCACTTCTAATGGGGAACCAAGTGTCTGTGGACTTCAATAAATAATCATGTCCCTTGTTAAAGATTTCCTGTGTCGGCTCAAAATTTCATTTTTTCAAACTGACAAGAGTAATCATTACTAAACTGTAGCTTATGACCAAAAAAAATCCAGACTTCATATAAAAAAGATGATGAATTTAGTCCTTTAATTCCTTAAATTCAGCAGAAAAAAAACGGCATTTCTCAATAAAAATAAGTATTGGAGGCAAACACTGTGCCCACTGGCAAGGTTAATTCTCAAATTGATCATTTGCAGCCATATGAACATCACCCAGCTCTTCGCAATTCATCTAGTTGGGATTCATTTCTCATTCTCTCTGGGTCCATCATAATTGACAGGACCACATGGTGCCCCCCGTCGATATCATAACGTCATCAGTCCAGTGACAATCAATGTCACTTTCGACTATCATTAGTTCTGTTATGAATGTCAAGCTCAGTGTGTGTGTGTGTGTGTGTGTGTGTGTGTGTGTGTGTGTGTGTGTGTGTGTGTGTGTGTGTGTGTGTGTGTGTGTGTGTTTCCCTGCAGGAGGAAGGTAGAGATCATGCACACACACAGTCTGTTCACACTACTGGGGGAAAGGCTGATGATGCACACCAACACTGTCTCCATCACCACCTACAACACTCTATATGAGGTAAGTGATCTGGCAAGATACTGCGTTACCATAGCAACCTCATGAAGCATGCCCATGTAGCGTCATACCTCCAGTGATTGTTGTGGCATTTGATTAACTCCTGTTACTCTCCTGTCTGTGCAGATTCTGACAGAGCAGGTCTGTACTCAGGTGGTTCACAAACCACACCCTGAGCCCGACTCCACCATCAAGATCCAAAATCCCAGTAAGCGCAAAACACTCAAGTTCAAATTTGTTTGTCTTTGTTTGACCCTGGCTAATGCAGTATTGTTATAATGTGAGAAAATAAACAGAACCCAGAAACCCTCTGCCTCTCATCTTTCTCTCCTTAACTCCCTCCTCTCATTGTCCCTTCTTTACCTCCCACCCAGTGATCCTAAAGGTAGTGGCCACCCTCCTGAAGAACTCCACTCCCAGCACTGAGCTGATGGAAGTCAGAAGACTCTTTCTTTCCGACATGATAAAGCTCTTCAGTAACAGTCGTGAAAACCGGCGGTAAGAGTACACAAAATGAACAGATTTATGTGTCGCCCTGTCCTTTGATTCTCACAATGATCGTTATCGTCCTCACCGTGTTGATGCTCACACGTTGTGTTTGTGTTGTGTATCAGCTGCTTGTTGCAGTGCTCTGTGTGGCAGGACTGGATGTTCTCCCTCGGATACATCAACCCCAAGAACCCGGAGGAGCAGAAAATAACGGAGATGGTGTACAACATCTTCAGGATCCTGCTCTACCATGCTATCAAATACGAATGGGGCGGGTGGAGGGTGTGGGTCGACACACTGTCCATCGCTCACTCAAAGGTCAGAATTTTAAACCCATCATTAATGCATATACATCTCTTTCCTGCATGGTTTATTCAACCTGCTGTTTCGATCAGACTTCTGCTAGAATGGACAGATGCACCCACAGTAAAAAACAGATATAGAAAACGTATAAAGCATTTTTCTGCACTCATCATTTTGGATGCTCAACAAACTAATAGAAAGAAATCCAGGAATGAGGAGACAGCGATACAGAATGTCTCATGAAGAGCAGCCTTAGCAGACTAGAGAGTTATGCAACTGCACGACATTACATGTTCCAGAAATTAACTTGTTCAGTTTCTTAACAAGAGAACCTCACATTCTCTCACTGTTGTAATAACAGGGTGTCTACAGATCCATTTGTCTTTAATATGAAGTTACAAAAGTCATCAAATAATCCTCAGTTTGATTTTGTGAGGTCTTTGAGCTAATTTCCCTGATCCATCTATTAACTTCTTTTAGTCCAAATGAATCAAGCTCTTCAGAATGTACAGTAGTATGGATCACCTCAAAATATATTTGTCCAAAAATGTGTCTCTTTTGTAAAACAAAAAACAAAAAAAGAACCAAGGCAAACAAATTATCTTGAAAAAGGTCTGAGAAATCATTCAGTTAAAGTGTCTGATACTGTTGGCACCCTGAATGACTTGTTGAATGAAAAATGCAGCCAGCAGGTTGGAGTTTGATGCAAAGCAGTTTAGGATTCATAAATCATGGAGAGGCAAGATAGAGACTTGTAATACTCGTGGATACACACACACACACACACACACACACACACACACACACACACACACACACACACACACACACACACACACACACACACACACACACACAAATAATAGATATAAATTTCTCTGATGCTCACAGACAAGTCGTAGATTATGTTGTTGCTGTTTGAGGCGATTTAAGTATGATCAATTGCCTTACTGTGATGGCTTATAATTTTGTTTGAAACATGTTTCCATAAAATTGAAACATGTTACCAATGGTATTAATTCATAGGTAGTGGTAATTTCACTCTCGCGGTTAAAATGCAGAAAAACTTGAATTGTTTTCGTTTATGGAGTATTTAATCGACCTTAAAGGCTAGTAATGAGTACCCTGCTGGTATAATGATAAATAATGATCAGCTATATAATTTTCAATAACACCATTGAGTTCATTATTCAGTTTGGGAAGTTTAATTCAGCCACTTTCTCATGTTTGTACAAAAAACAGACGGTATTATGGATGATGGTCTAATAGCCCATTTAGAGTGGTGTCCCACTTTGATCCATCCAGCCTTTGGTACAGATGATCAATGAGTCTCATAAGGACTTCACCTCGTGGAGGAGTAATTGATGTGAGGGTTAACTATTGTTAGCGCTGCTGTTATGATCACATCACCAATTATATCCCTGAAATCTGTCACAGGTGACCTATGAAGCCCACAAGGAGTACTTGGCTAAGATGTATGAGGAGTACCAGCGTCAGGAGGAAGAAAACATGAAGAAAGGGAAGAAAGGATCCGTGTCCACCATCTCAGGCCTTTCTGCTACACCCGCCCCTGTTGTCAACGGCAACCTGGAGATTGATGACAACTCCCAGACACAGACACCAGAAAGTGAGGCAGAATATAGCGAAGGAGCTGGTGGAGATTCACGCAACCTCCTGGCAGAAGGAGCTGTGAAGAGGCCCAATGGAGAAGCCCTGACACCTGGGGAGCAGAGTGCTGGTCCTGGGGTGAGGGTAGAAGTCCATGACCTGCTGGTGGACATTAAAGCAGAGAAGGTGGAGGCCACAGAGGTGAAGCTGGATGACTTGGACCTGTCTCCAGAAGGCCTTGGTAGTGGAGGGGTTGGCGGGGGAGGGATGGAGAACGGACCTCTTGTAGAGGTGGATTCTCTCCTGGACAGTGCTTACTGTGCCGTAGTTCAAAACTTAAATGGGAATCTGACGCCTAAAGATGACACGCCAGTATCAGGGGTCGGGATAGGGTCAAGTCTGGGGCTCTCAGGAGTCAACCTGGAGGATGATGGGAACATGGGTCCACTCATAACTCTGGCTGATGAGAAAGACAGTGTCCCGAGCAACAACGGATTTCTGTTCAGTAAGGTAGGCTGTCAAAGGAACTGCTGGGTGATTGTAAATTACAGTCTTTTTCAGTGGAGTTCTGGCTGGGCTTTTTTTTTTTTTTTTTTTTTTTTGCAAGGAGGAAAATGTAACCTTGCAGCTTCTAATCTCTATTTTACGTGTATGATGGGGGATTGAAAGAAATCCGGCACTATTTCAGGCTTTTGTCTCGCTAGCTGCCGCACATGATGCCCCCTCATCCTCAATGTGAAAGTCTCTGAGGGGTTGTAGTCCTTCGTATGTCAATAGGGTTAGGATCTTTTTTTCCAAATATACTACTACTTTTAATAGAAGAAATACATTTCCATTATGTTATTATATGTGTTTGGATTTTTGGTAGATCCCTACCCCAGACCTGTCCTGATTTCTTATTACCTGTCTTTTCTAGGTTGATGAGAAGCTGCTTCCAGCTCTGGCAGCCACAGACACCCTGGGATTGCAGAGTCCAGACCAGCCCACTCCATCCGGCCCAGTCCCAGCTCACTCCACCAGCAGTGCCAGTGATGACCTCAGCCTTCTGGCCCACATGACAAGCTGCGGCTCTGATTTAACACAGACTCAGAGCCACACTCCAGGGGAACTTCCAGAGGATGGGCCCTTTAAAATCCAGAGCCCTCTTGCTGACATCAGCTCAATTGCTGAGGCTGAAAGCCAAAATCAGATGCAGGGAGCCTCAAGAGCAGATTTGCCTGAGGTTGAGGGCACATCTGGGGCTGAGGGAGAGGCTGCAGGGCTTAAGGCTGGGGGAGACACAGCCAGTATGACATCTGATACTGAGAGATCAGATGATGGCAAAGACAAGGACACTAAGAAGATCCAAACTACGGCAACGACTCAGGTTTGTTTATTTGTCTTTTTAACTGGGGGGAATTTGCTCAGACTGATCTGAGGGGCTGGATCCCCCAAATTTTCATGTTTTCATGTGTCTTTCAATAAAAACCTAGCACACCTGGGAGGCTTTGACTGGACGTAATCTCTTATGTCTGTGCTTGTAAGGTGGAACTGTTCCTGGGGAAACTGCCCAGTGCACCTTCACCCCACTAAAGTAGGAGGTTAAAGACCCTTGATCAAAGGCACCCTATTGGTTGGGAAGTGCTTCTCTAGCTTTCCCAACTAGATATAGCTCACTGTTTGGTGATTGAATAGAAGAACCTTCAGTCCCATAATTGCCTTGCTAATCCTCGGCCCATCGTTTCCTGAGTGTGATTGGCTTTGTGTTGATTAGTGTGGTCAGAGTGAATAGCGAAGAATGAGGGGCCTCAGAGGGTTTTAATTTATCTAGTGAATTTTAATGTTATTACTTTCAATTTATACGGTTTTTAACTTTAGGATTAGAATAGTTAGAGATGCTCTTTGCATCCTTCCAGGCCCTTCATGGTCGCAGTGCAGCCCAGTTGGAGCGGGATCTGCGTGTAGATCTGGGTTTCAGAGGCATGCCCATGACGGAGGAACAGCGCAGGCAGTTCAGCCCCGGTCCACGCACCACCATGTTCCGCATCCCAGAATTCAAGTGGTCTCCCATGCACCAGAGGCTGCTGACTGACCTGCTGTTTGCTTTAGAGACGGACGTACACGTGTGGAGGAGGTGAGTGAGAGGGCTGTAACACCATTAGGTAGTGTTACCAGCGCTTTCGCCTTCTTTTCAGGACTTCAAAAAAATGTTGAATTATTACTTATTACTCCTTACCAGCAGTAATTGTTTTCTGACTTTTCCGTTACGCCTTTCAAAATTGGTAATTGCAGCTTTTATCCTCAAAATTTAGACTCCACATGCACCTTTGGATCCGTCCTCAGGGCCTACACGGAGGCATCATCCTTGGTTCAAGCAGTGGCATTTCATGCTTCATGTTGTTGTGCTGTCCTAGTGTGTTAACTGTGGGAAGAGTCATAGTACCAATATTTGCACACAATTTATATTTGACAACAATGATTATGTCATCTGTCCTCGCAGCAAAATTAAAGGGATGGTTCAAAATTTCTGCAGTTGAGTCGTTCTTGCTGCTTACTAGTGATGATGTTGACTGGCAGAGTTCTTGCTCAGAAAAATCCGTGCAGTCCCTCGTAATAGCTCTGGAAAGTTTGACAAAAATGGCAAGCAGTGTCACTGGTGTAACACTATGTACAAGCTGTCTGAGGCTCACTGAAATCTACTTGGCATGTGTTGTGGAGGAAATTGAATATTTTCCGTCACCTGGTGCAAGTGATTCTATTTCAAAAGCTAACTTGCTCCTCGGTGCTGTGCGCGTGAGACGGTTCTGAAGATTAATTCAATGATTGATGGGATTTTGAGTCAGTAGGGAATCAGTTAGTAGAAGTAATGTGTTCCTGCCAAAGATTGTGTCATATTTGTTCTTTAGAGTTTGCCAGCAAAATTAGACTTTTATAGTGATACCTTTGATGTGTCATTTGTCAAAGGGTATTTTCATAACATCAGTCCAACTCTGAGGTTTCTTCCCTTTCAGCCACTCCACCAAATCGGTGATGGATTTTGTCAACAGCAATGAAAACATCATCTTTGTCCACAACACCATCCACCTCATTTCTCAGATGGTGGACAACATCATCATCGCCTGTGGAGGCATCTTGCCGCTGCTGTCTGCTGCCACCTCTCCGTCTGTAAGTGGCTCTATTCCACCCCTCTGTGGTAGGAAGGAAAACTGGTGGTCAACAGGTGCTTCACTGGCCCAACGCAAGTGTTAGCGAAGGGAGACTTCAAGAACATGGCAACACCCATGCAGCATTAATCTTGCATGACTAAAAATACAAAATAGTGTTGCATCTAACATGGCATGCTCTGTAGCTTTAACCTATAACATCAAAAGTTCAACTGGTCATGTTAAATGTTAAATTTTATGACTACAAAATGGTTAATTAGACTATGAACTTAAAAAAAACAATTAAACTTTCAACAACATTCCCTGGATTCCTTTCATCTATATTTTAGCTTAACACATCTTTGACATATTTGAATCTTTATTTAATCTTTCTTACCTTTCAATTAATAATCTATTTAATTTTGTAGTTTAACAATCTATTTATTTTAATCATTCTTCTGTTTTCTTTTCCTCTCTGTGTTTTATGTATTCTGTGTATTTTCTTGTCTTTTTTGTCTGTTTTTTTGCATGTGCAGAGTTCTAAGAGTAGTGCCAACACTGTAAGTTGTGGTTTCTTCTTCTTTTTCTATTCTACTAATACTTTGTTCTTGTTAATTTTCCCTTGTGACTGACTCACTAGTCCTTGCTATCCATGGTGTTTCTATTTGTCGTTCCCCTTTTGGTGCTATTCAATTGTCGGTGTGCATTTTTCTTTAAAGGTATACTAAGATATTCCAACATTGTTAGAATACTATATCAATAGGGGGGTTCAGACAAGAAAGTGCTCTATGATAAGGAGGAATTTAAATGCAAAGATACATTTTGAGACTGCAGAGTATAAAGCATTCAAGAGAGTTTTCCGAAGGTCCTTTGGGGTCCAACTGCTAAGCTTTTCCCCATTTGTATCGACACTAAAGAAGACAGGAGGAGCCGGACCCCAGAGGGGGTCAAAGGGAGAGGAAGTGACCCCTGTTCCTGGGGGAGGAGGCGCAGGGGGAGAGGTGCGTAAAGAGCCCGAGAATCACCAGAAGAGCACCAACCCAAGCCCTTTCGTCTTCACCTTGTGTGTCTGTTATTCCCTAAATGTCTGTGCTCACTTGCTCTGATGAGCCTCTCGATGTTTGCACTTCGTCGACTCTCCACAGAGCTGCATATCCTGCTCACCGAAGCAGAGACACAGTGAACGGCACTATTGGTTTGTTGTAACCCTTGCCATGCTGCCTATAGATTTCATTTCATTTTTGACATACTGAACATGATGTAGTTGAATACTTAGGTTAGTGCGAACCCAGGTTGAGTTTGTATAATTTCCTATGAATATATTTTGGGTTCTACACCTCTACTAGGCCACACCACGACTGTCACTACCCCTGTTACCATTATATCATCGTCAGGCTGTACTCCGTGTGTCATGTAGAACACCTCATGTTGCCGGACATCATCATACAAGTATTTATTTCACTCAGCCAGCATGATTCTCAAGGTGGCTTATCATGTTTGTTGTTGTAATGATTGCCATGACTGTGGTGGTCATGAAAGACCCAGTTGCATCAGTTTCCTAACTGCTATTGAACAGAAGATGGTACTATATTGCCAACTTTCCTGTGAGAGAGAATTCGTTTCACTGTGTTTACATTCAAGTGTTTCCAGTGGATAACTGGCAAGCATGTGCTGTCTCCTCTTTTCCCCAGACGGAGCTGGAAAACATTGAGGCGACACAGGGCATGTCCTCAGAGACGGCAGTCACCTTCCTGTCTCGTCTCATGGCCATGGTGGATGTGCTGGTGTTTGCCAGCTCCCTTAACTTCAGCGAGATTGAAGCAGAGAAGAACATGTCGTCAGGAGGCCTGATGAGGCAGTGCCTCCGACTGGGTGTGTCCGCTACTTCGAACAACAAAACTTTTGAAATCGTTAATCATTAAAAAGGAATGGAACTCACAGACACGGCGTTTAAAAGGCTGCGTTCTCCTATTGATCAATCTGTCAACTACTTTTTCCATGAATGGCTTAATTTCTAGATTAGTAGCACAATTGCAGAGCCTAGGTGACATCTTAGATTTGCTTCTTTTATTTGTTTGTCCAAGCCCAAATTAATTTAAATCATCAAATTGAAAGAAAACAAGAATTGTCTCACATTTATAAGATGGAAAATCATCGTACAACAATTTCATTTCTGTTGACGTGTGGATTAACTGGTGGATTCATTCTTACAATCGTTGGAACAAGCACAGTGCCTGTAGTTTGAGGGTTTAAGTCACAAAACATCAGCTATCCAACCACTATGGGATGTCACCATCCCTTGATCGAAAGCAGGACCATGTGATTTATGTGATGTCACTTCCTATTTACTGAACTATCTTAATCTATCACTCTGTTATCTACCTGTAGAGATAGACCCACTTGACAACTTGAAAGGAAAAAATAGATAAATAAATAAAACTTGCTCATCCAACGGCTTTCTTGTTGACACCAGCAACAGTTGCGCCTAGTTTGAAGTTTTTCAGATTCCCGGTTGCTGCGATAATCAAAGAAAAGTCATATATATATATAGAGATTCTTTATGCTTTATGGATTTTAATTGACGCTCACTGGCCTCTTCATCAGGTACATCACACTTGTACAAGCTCACATGATCCCATGCACCAACTGCTATCAGTTTTGCATTTACAAACATGGAAATGTCAAATTTTGATTGAGATGGTCAGATTTTAATTTTGTTGTAGATTTCAGTGGTTTTTAACTGCACTTCTTTATTTTGAGGTTGTTGTTTTTTTGATATCCTCACCACCATGTACATATTATATTACTAGCTTCAGTTGAATTGCATAGTACAGGTGTACCTAATAAAGTGGTCAGTGTGTGATCTTATTGTGGTTGATCTTAGTCAGTGAAAGAGAAGCCAATAAGCAATCTTCTGGATTTAAATCCTCCAGGCTTTGATACTTACAAGTTGCCTCTTCATCTGTCTTTGTCCATCAGTGTGTTGTGTGGCAGTGAGGAATTGTCTGGAGTGCAGGCAGAGACAGAGAGATCGTAACTGCAAGTCCTCCTTAACTAGCAGTAAATCACAGGATAGCCTCCACAGTGCCTCTACCACCAGCAAGGTATCACATGTACACCAACTGTATGCACATAATACACACACACACACACACACACACACACACACCTACAAATGTATGACACACCACCTCTGAAACACTGTCTTCCATATTTAGCAGGATCCAGACAGACTCCTGCAGGATGTAGACATCAATCGGCTTCGAGCTGTGGTTTTCAGAGATGTGGTAAGTGTGTGTGCATGTTTATTGCAATTGGTGTGTGTGTGTGTGTGTGTGTGTGTGTGTGTGTGTGTAAGTGTAAGTCTTCATAAAAAATTCCAGGACGGCTGTTGAAATTTTGCTTTCACACAGTAAATGCATGCATGTTACTTTCACTGTAGGATGACAGCAAGCAGGCTCAGTTTCTGGCCCTCGCAGTCGTCTACTTCATCTCGGTTCTCATGGTATCAAAGTACCGGGATATTCTAGAACCCCAGCGAGAAATTGGCAGGTCCACCAGCTTATCAGGAAGAAGCATTCGTCATGAGATCAACTCCCCGACCAGTACAGGTGATTTTTCATTTTGCTGCAATATATTCAACTTTAGAGGGTCATCTCAGTTGAGAGAGGCAAGGGACAGTGAAGAACGCAAGACAAAGAGCAGAAAAATGAGCTTACAACCAAACCAACAAATTGCTTGATACTAAATAACATCCTGGACAATATAAAAATTCTGTATATTTCTTTTGTTTATGTAGTTATATCACATTTAATCTATCTCTTCCTCCAGAGCACCCATCCACAACCTTCTCCGACCGCGACAAACAGACCCCTACACCTGTGGACGACTCTCCACGAGCAGGTCTCCCTCACACAGATTCAGGCATTGGAGAGGAGGGCCATGTGGCTGGATCCCTGAACGGTTCTGAGATTGGTCTGGGTCTGGGTCTGGGTCTGGTGGGAAGAGAGACAGACAGAGACAGAGATGTAGGAGGAGGGGGGACTGACCTGTTGTGCAGTCTGTCTTCTGACGTTAGGAGGTCCCAGGAGAGCCTCCTGGATTCTCCTCACAACCCTAGCTCCACCCCCAACTCCAGCCAAGCCCCGCCTTCATCCATCTCCAGCATCAGCCAGACAAACAAAGGCATCAATGTCAAGGTGGGTGGGTGTGATCCCTTCTTCAGTTACATCATGTGATTGGATTGAAAATAATATCTTTTACATGAAATATGTATTTTCACTCATCCAGATAATTCATGTGGTCTGATGTGGTCAGGGACTCTATATACATTACACAATGTTTGCATCCTTAAGCAGCTTCAAGTGTGTTTGGGTGGTCAATCATGATCTGTATATTAAGCTTCGGTCTCGATGTTGGATCGCCCTTTTTAATGCCAAATCTAAAAAGGCTCAACAGCTCTCTGTATGTAGTCATGGAGGGTTAGGATCAGGTGAGTCATAAAAACATGCATCTTGTTGTAAGACAGTTTCTCCTACTGTTGGAACACCATACAATCTTAACCTGTTTGAATTTTCTCCTTGCATCATAAGAATATTTCATCAAAATAAACATACAATCATGTGTTTTCACTTTATGAATGTGAAAAAAGCCAAATATTAGTCATAGAGCAGCAGCAGATTGGGTCCTGCAGTCAACAGATGGTTTGTTTTCTCTCAATTTCAGGAGATTCTGAAGAGCTTGGTGGCAGCTCCGGTGGATGGTGGAGAGTTGGGACAGGAGTCTGGACCAACACCGTATCACCCGGACCCTGCCCTGAAGACACACCCTATGCTGCCCATGCAGTTCCACTCCTTCGACAGGTCGGTTCCTCATTTGACCTACGACGAACAAACAACAACAACAACAAAAACAAAAGAGTCAGTCCAGCTTGAGACATCCATGAGTAATGGATTCTCCTGCCAATACCGATTGCTGACTGATGTGTATTAGTGTACTGCTATTTGTCAAAGGACTGTACATCACATTTCAGAAAACAGTAGTCTGACTGAAGTAATCAGAAAGGGATTCCACCCTCTGAACAAAACTCCTTGGATGGTAACATTTACAAGCACACATATTCTTTACTTGCCAGCAGTTACATTGATTGTTTTTTAATGGAACTCTCTAAAGACGCGTAAAAATGTCAATTCAGCACAGCAGCCTCTTATTCGACTCTCATATCAATTGTGCACTAGATATTGGATTAGAGCAGACAAGTCGAGTTTAAGAATTCAATAAAATAAAATGATCGTTTATTTTAGGAAGAGTAGTATCTTGATGATAGGACAGTGGAGCAGATTTTCTTCCAAATGTTGACACTGCTTTTTGACTTTTACGCATATAGATTGTTTTAGAATAATAAACTTGGAAGACTCCAAACTGTCCAAACTGTTACCTTGTAGACCCTCTACTGAGTCTCCTGTCTCTCTGCATTACTCAGTCTCCTTGAACCTACTCTGTTGCACTCCTTGAGAACCAAGGTATTGATTGAAGGCAGTGTGCATAATAGATCAGTGATGGCTCCGTATTCCTGTCTCACCCACACAGATACATTTGAAAGAGATCATCAGTCCATTTTAGTAGCATGTTAAATACGTGATCACAGGATAATCTAGCATTTTTTTAGTCCGATTCTGTCCTCATAGGTCCAATTCCTAGTGAGATCATATCAGAGTCGATGTGAGGTGGTGTGTGTGATGCAACCAGATTTAACAGTAGATCTGGATTTTAGAATTCCCGGTGCCTGACCCTGGCTTTAGGAGTAGGAAGCTGAGACGAGAATGCCTCTGCCATTACCAGGCCTGATCTGCGCAATTATTCTAGAGTGTGTGACTGGTTTGACTCCTGATATAGGACTATCATGGTGTTTGGCCTGCGATAACGACAGTATCAAGATACTGCTATTATAAACAATATATTGCAGGAGAATTCATATATTTAAGTTTGTGTGGAAAAGGGGCAAAAATAACCCTATAAATGCTAAAATACACAGGAATGTGTATTTATTCATTGCGTTACGATGTCACATTCACTGTGTTTGACAATTTACTATTCACTAATTCACCATATTAGCATCTTAACTTCTAGTTACAGGCTTAAAATTATTATGATTACATTATGATGATGACGATGTACTGATTATATTATGATAGTTAAGGAGTAAATATCACTTTACTGTGATACATATTAATTATGGCTGCAGGACGATTAGATTAGCAGACAGTTTGTAATCACATGCAGTCACATATATCTAAATAATTATTTTTGGCGATGTAACACTAAGAGCTTTGTCTACACCACCATCAATGACCAGCTGACGGACCAGTGAATCAAGAGTAGAAGATTTGACTGATTCTATCGTGTCTCCTCTCTTGCAGGAGTGTTGTGGTTCCAGTAAAAAAGCCGCCACCTGGCAGTCTGTCAGTCAACACTGTGGGCACGCCCACCACCAGCGGAACCGCTACTGCTGGTAGCACCCCCAACATCTTTGCTGCTGCCACGGCAACACCCAAGAGCATGATCAACACAACAGGTCAGTAATTACTGAAGCTCCTTTCACACTGCACCAAAAACGCGGATGAACACGGGTGTTTGGGCACTCTGAAAGGGTCGACTCAGCATTTCGACTCCCGTCCACGAACCCTCCGAGTGACCTGGGTGTTTAGCGGCTCTGCTCGGCTTGCCTGCAGTGTGAAAAAGGCACCCCGCGTTGGCTCAGGTTTCCCGCGGTATGACCTGTTAACGTAGATCTACTGTAATGATGATGTCAGCACGATGACGCACGAGAGAGAAAAACAGAGGCACACGGGCCTCACAGCGGGAGCCCAGACCCGCGTCTGCTGGAAGCTTGAATGCGCCCTAATGCCGAGCAAACGCGGGTACAAAAACCCACTTTGACACACGTGTTCCAGTGTGAAAGGGGTATTAGAGACGTAGCAGATTTTTATCCGCAAATGTATAAAAGGTTTTGCAATACATCTATTCAGTAATCCTCTACTGAGCAGCAGCAGACAGACAACTGCAGGATGACAAAGGTGTTAGTGTGAAAGACCTTCACCCGTTTAAATGCTGCTGGATGGAGCAAGGCTGAATTTCTTCACTTGTCACAAAAGCCTGCTTTACTACACTACTACAGTGAGACAGAAGAGAAACCAACTGAACCCGAAGTACAAACAGATCCTTTCATTATTTCTTTTAGCCTATTTATGGGCCAGATGATTGAAGTTCGCCACAGCAACAAAAATATTTTAGCAGTCACCACGGAAGTGAACTCTCCTTTGCTGAGGGACTATCTCACATTATTATTCAATCAAGTGTAAACTCTAGTTAAGACTTGCGCTTTTGCAGATCAACCATCGCTGTTTTACATCTGATTATAAGATGAAGGATTTAATTGATAAATAATGACACTCCCTCCTCCTGTTCTTTAATTTGATGCACTTGCCTCTCCTTTCATCCAATAATAAATTCCACGAGTAAGTGGTTGTTGATTGGATTTACCACTGCTGTATCTATATTATCTCATTCAGTAATGGTTTTTAAAGAGCTCTAGTTTTTTTGGAGTTTTTATATTTGTTCCATATGATCATTGTACTAGAATGACATTCCCCCCCACCCCCCGAAACTGAAACATTCTGCCAAAGCCAATTGTTAAGTAGCCTCTCAAGACTCTGCAGTCTTCAACTGACTGGGACTAGAGCGGTCCTGACGGAAGTGATAATACATTTAAGATAAGGCAAATACACATCAGCTGACATGCAGATCAGCAGGATGGCCACACAGAATCATAATCAGCTGATCTGCTATAGCAGAGTGGATTTTTATGTAAGGATTTGTCAACCTGTCATGTTGTTCTGTATCATACATGCATAATAGACCAGGAAGGGATGAATTCGCTGGAATAGATTCTGTGTATTGATTGCAAAGCTATTTTCACAAACGGGGGCCATTACCAGCAGAGAGGCATCAGCAGCTTGTTCGCAGAAATCCTATCCAAATTGAATTGAGTCACATTAATACATTTCCTGTTTTATTATATTGGTCATGCTTGATTCATGTGGCCATCATGACTTATTTTTGATCTCTCCATCCTCTAGGTGCCACAGACTCTGCCTCCTCTTCGTCCTCTTCTTCTTCTTCATTTGTTAATGGTGCGACTAGTAAGAATCTGCCTGCGGTGCAGACCGTCGCACCCATGCCTGAAGACACCATGGAGAACATGAGGTCAGAGAACTCGCCATCACAAAGCTCGTAATGGCTCGAACCAGTCACTCCCCCGCCTCTGCATTTTCTTTGTTTCCTCCTTTCAGCTTTTTGTTCTGTTTATGTTGTTTGTGTTCTTGGGCACCTGTCTTTTTTTTCATGTCATTCCTGTCCCTCTCCCACTTCACTCTCCATCCTTCCCAAATAATTCTCACCAGCAGTTTGCTCTCACTACTCTCATTACTGTTATTCAGAGATGAGATAAATTTGTCTGAAATTGGGAACAACTGGGCTGCACCTCCTTACACCTGATATTCTCCTGTTCATCGTAGTCCATATTCTTTTTTTTAAGAATGTCCGGACCAAGGACTACAGTATGTCAGGTCTGATTTGAACAAATTAAACATTTAACTAAAAGACAACAGTACACCAAATATTCCTTCCATTACCAATTTGACGTGTTGTTGGACAAATAGCTGTAAAAATCCTTAAAATGCAAGTTCCACTCAGATTTATAAAAGACGTTACTGGATGATATCAGCTGATAATTATAGTCTGATAGGTATGAAAAGTCGTGCACCCTCACATCCACGCATACTACCACACATGTCTCACTCAGTCTATTCTATGATGCTCTTCATCCTTGACAACTGTGTTTTTGATGTCACAATTACAACATAGCGTTTGAAAATATCACAATTTATTCATCTGTAATTCTAAAGGTCAGGATCATTCCTTGAAAATGTGTAAATAAAGTATGATCGAGATTTTGGTCTAGAGATGTATTTTATATGCAAATAGAATAACAGTAATGTAAAGTTTGTTATTAAACGTTGTAACATTTCTGTCTGTATTTCCTCCTTAGTCATGTTAGACAGCTATGATATATGATGAGTTATGATACGCACATGTGAGTGGGAGGACGCGTGTGTGTGTATGTGTCACTTAATCAGTGTGCATGTCTGGACGTGTGTGTTTGTATGTGTGTGTGTGTGTGTGTGTGTGTGTGTGTGTGGGCATGTGGTTTGTGTTGCAGTGCCTATTGTGAGGTGGCGCAATGTGCGCTGCGCAGCGGTCAGACGCCCCCTGAGCTCAAGTCTTTTAGCTCTCTGGCAGGCTTCCAGGCAGCTCCCCGAGATGCAGGACAGTGTTTTAGGCAAGGAGATACACGTCCTGTCCCCACGCCCCCTCTCTGCCCCACCTCCACCACACACACCCTCTGCTTTGCCCCACCACTACTAAATGTTCCCAGAATGTCATGTGAGAAAGGACAGATATCTTTGCTAACAGCCTCAAAGTCAATTATGTATTTTTATATGCAGTTTATTTGTATATTCTGTCATTTCTGACATGGACATCTTCTCTCACTAACCCCAAACTCCAGATTAGACATGGGTCAGATTGTATTTCCAAATATCAATTCTTCTTGAAACAAATGATTTATTTTAACCTGCACAATGTCATGAGCAAATATCACACACACCTGGTACTCTTGGAGCAATGGTTCTCAACCTTCCTGAGTCACGAAGCCGCAGTAAGTAAAGCCACAATAAAGAGGATTGTGTTTGTAACCATCATTGCCGTCTACAGAAAGCATAATAAACTCTTTAGGGCAGCAACAGTTGCTGCAGTCAGTAAACATCGTAAACAGTTATAGCAGCTGTATTAACTACAGTACGTGAGTCAGCTGAGTCATGGCCGTCACCCCTTGATGCACCACTTTTTTCACAGCTGGTCTATTTTCATTTTTGCATCTTGTGTCCTTGGGGAATTAAAAATGAGAGGATGACAGTGTAGAAAGAAAATGGCTGTTGAAAACATCGCTCTGTGCCGCTGATGAAACGTATCGATTTTCTAGGCATTTGATCTAAAAGAACATGGAAATAAATACGTTCAACATTTTCAAGGTAGCGGACCCTGTTTACATGTAAAAATATAACAGTATCTTCTTTTTTAAAGGCCCTTGTTTACGTAGCGGTAGAATAATTAATGCTAGTTTTTATTATTTTCAACCGCACTAACACTTCTACACTCACTTGAGGTCCCTCCCCTGAGGTTGAGAACCACTTCTCTAAGCAGATAAACACAGAAGATTTGTAAACACTCTGGACCCAGGTCTCTTTAACCATTTTGCCAAGAACATGCACTTCACATCCATTGTGGCTCCATATTTGAGTCTGCTTGGCTGCACACTTCCTGCCTCTGTGTTTCTTGGCTGAACATAAAATACTCATGTGATCAACACCTATAAACACAAAGCACTAATGTAAGCACATGTAGTGCGAGATGCAGAAGCTTTTAATGAGGACCGTTTTGGGAGGTTTAGCTTTTATTGCACTTCCAGCCTCACTTATCCCACAATGCAAACAGTTAGCTTTAAAGCTGTAGCGCCATCAACCTTTCCCTACTAATAAAAACCCAGGCATATTGCTTCCATACCAGACCATCATCACATACATTTATGTCCTCTGTTCCTTCTCTTTTACTTCTGTCAGCTTTCCTGTCTCCTTTCCTGTCTGATTTGTTATTTGCATTCATCTCTCCTCCCTTTTTCTCACCTATCTTTACTTCTCTCTTGCACGTTTTCCTCGCTCTCACCAAACATCACCTCTGGATTTTTCCTCCCATTCTCCTCATCTTTATGTTGCTTATTTTATTTTTACCTTCTCTCCTCATCTTTATCTCACTTATTTGCACCACAGTATCACCACCAAGCTGGAGCGTGCTCTGGAGAAGGTTGCACCTCTGCTGAGGGAGATCTTTGTGGACTTTGCACCCTTCCTGTCCAGGACGCTGCTGGGTAGCCATGGGCAGGAACTGCTCATAGAAGGTACAGGTGCTGTACACGGCTTCCTTTTCTCTAACTGGCGTCTCTCTGTGGAGTCTCCCCATTCACTGTCCCTCACCGTGATGTGTGTGAGTAAGAGGAGGGAACTAATGAGTGGATGTGTTACTGTGCGGGTGGCTGAGTGTCTTTGATCTGGCTGCTTCACTCATTCGTCAAGCAGGTATGAAGTCAGTATTTTGCACCATTTTCAATCAGCTAGCAAGAGATTGTCAATATTTTTAGATCAGATTACGTCTGTTAAAGGTTTTGTGCTAGATGTGATGCACTCTTCCCTCTGCCCACCTGCTTCCTGGCGTCCTGTTTTTTGTGATCCACTGTCTCTATGTTGATCTCTCACTTCCTGTTCCTTCCTCCCCTCTCCTCCCTCTCTCTCCCCTCCTCTCGCTCTACTGTTTGTTCCTGTCTTCTCTGTGGCATGCCTTTTATTAACTTGACTACAATGACTGCATAGAAGTGACAACTACTGACACTACAGTGTCATCTTTGATGATATTTTTGTGTCTCGAAGCGTGTGTGTGTGTGTGTGTGTGTGCGTGTGTGAAAGACTCCTGACTGTGTCGTATGTCTCCCTGCTGCAGGTCTGGTGTGTATGAAGTCTAGTACGTCTGTGGTGGAGCTGGTAATGCTGCTCTGTTCTCAGGTTGGTAATTCTCCTTTGTCTCTGTTAATTCTCCTCACACATGTGACTCCCCCACCCTACATTTCTATCTAAGCTGGTTTTAGATCCAAGATCCATAATAATTTGCAGTCTTTTTGGCTATCGATCTGCCCCGTGAGTCAGGGTCGACGCATGTAATGAGCGCATTGCAGATGTAATGTAATATCATCAACATGACTTAGAAGATCCATATCAGTGTTGAAAATGCTGAAAATATTTTTGATTCATCTACATTTTTTTTTTTTTACTTTGAAAATGAATCTGAAATCACAGTGGTCTGGCACTTTTAATGTCACCTGCAGTCATTTACAGTCACTTAAATAACTCGTATTCAGAGCTAGTAGCTGTTTTCCTGAGCAACACTAAAAAGCCAGACTACAAACTGTGAGGCACTTACCTGTTCAAAGCTTTCCCTCCATGCCATAGATGACCAATTTTCATATAATTAGTTTGTCTCCCGCCTCTTCTCTGGGTTCCAGTCGCCTGTAAACACTCTTGTCCTTGGGGGAGCCCCTCACTTCCTCCCTTACTCCTCATTTTCTTCAACTTCACTACTTTCTTCTCTCCTTTTCTCCTGCTCCATCTTGAACTCCACCATCTGACACATCTGCTTCTCTGGTCCATTTTATCGCTGTATTTCACCGGCAACTGCTTTCATCCTCTACCACTCTCCACACGGCTCTTTCCTCTCACCACTCCCTTCTCTTTTTCTCCCCATCACTCTCCTGTCTGAATGCTCGTCAGCATGTATAGTATTACCCCTGGCTCCGGCCTCTCTGCCATTAGCGGCCTGGGAGAGCGAACCCTAGCCCAGTTATCGATCCTCTGGATGGGGGGATGTAACAGGAGATGTTCCCATGTGTCCTTCACAGCCTTAAGAGCTGGTGAAGCTAATGGAGTTCTAATAGTTTGGAGCTTTCAACAACACTCTTATCCTGCTCAGAAGTCTCCACTCTCATATTCACAAACACGAGGCACTCACATGCTCTCAGACAGAAGCGTTTTCATTGACACTTTCAAGGCTCTGATGATATTTCATATTTTATGCAAGTGAGCTTTGCACTAATAGTTCCTTCATAAATAATGCTATCGTCATCTCTTTTGTTTTTGAATCTCTTAATCAATGCTCTTTACATGTTGATGTGCTGCTGATTAGCTAACACTGTCAAGCAGTTAGTTTACACTGTATTTTACCACATGAACAGAAATAGCTGTTGACACCATATAGAATGTGCATGACACAATTGTTGACATTGTTGCAATGAGCTGCTTCATGGCAATTTTGGCTTCATAGAAGGACTGTGAATAATTGCTGTCTTGTTAATTTGTTTATTTAAAATTTCACAGGATTAGCCGGAAATCCATATGCAACTATGGCCACGATTAACTATAAATAGGGTTTCAATCAAAGGTTTTGTTCATCTCATCCACCCTGTCTACCACCATATTAACATTTCCTCCATGTGTAGGAGTGGCAAAACTCCATTCAGAAGAATGCTGGACTGGCCTTCATTGAGCTCATCAATGAGGGAAGGTAATCCCTTATTTCAAATGATTATGTGAACATTCTTGTTCCGTGACACATGAACAACTGTTATCAGAGCTCAACAATAGATGGTGCAGTAGAGAGGCTTGATGCATGGTACAGATTTACAGCTCATATGTGCTTGTTGTGTTTTCAGCTCCTGCTTTTAGCCCCAAACTGTAACATGCAAATTATTTTAGAGTCAACAACCAAATAGGATGTATACTGAGAGTGTAGCCATGCATGTGCAAGATTTAATCTTATCAAAAACCATTGCCGAATTAATGAAAACAAGCCTGCTCTTCCGTTCCGTGAGAAATTATTACTAAAGATCTCTGTTGTTTTGTTTGTTTCTTCTGTTCTCACAAGACTTTTATGTCACGCCATGAAAGATCATATTGTGCGTGTAGCCAACGAAGCGGAGTTCATCCTGAACAGACAGAGAGCTGAGGATGTGCATAAACATGCTGAATTTGAGGTACACACAACACCACTTCTGACATGCACAACATTTGTCGTACATCTAATTTGTACATTTAGATGAAGAATAAACGTGAATGATCACTGTCAAGCCTTTGACTCCATGAATAGAACATACTCATCCATACCAAGCTGAAATGTTTGAACTTCCTCTTCTGAAACTTTTGCGTCTTACTACACACCAACTGTCCTCATCTGATTTCCCTCTTTGACCTCTTCTAGTCTAACTGTGCCCAGTACGCCGCAGACCGGAGAGAGGAGGAGAAAATGTGTGATCACCTCATCAGCGCTGCAAAGCACAGAGATCACGTGACCGCCAACCAGCTGAAACAGAAGATCCTCAACATCCTGACCAATAAACACGGAGCATGGGGAACGATGTCACAGAGGTGAGGGGACGGTGGGAGGAACTGTGTAATTAGGTTTCTATTTAAAACAGACAGGACAGGGGGACTTACACCTGTGAAACAATTTTTTGATAGAGTGACACAATGATTGGTGTTGAATTATTATTGAGTATCAACTTCACAGATAGATACTGATGAAATAGAGATGAATCAATCAGCAGGTGTGATCTATGTAAAGATGGATGCATGAACTAATCTGGCGCTTGGAAACATTTAGTGTGCATCAACTACTGCTCAACCCGACAGCCGAATCGTGACTTTGTAGCTGCCCGGAATCTGACTGATCTCCTCATTTAGCACACTCACATGCACAGATTATTATATCAGTGATCTCTTGTATCCAGATCTGCCTCCAGGCTGGCAGCGACGTCTGAAGTCTGTCTCGCTCATTTCTCTGTTGATGAAGCAAGTTACAAACATTCAGGCTGTTGATAAGAGATGGGATAAAGAATTAATTTAGGTCAAATGAAATGGAAAGTATTCGTAGCGACATTGTATTTATAACTTTTGCTCAAGTAGCATCTTGTGTGCTGTTTTATTCAGTTTTTCTATAATAAATTCACTCCTGCATTTTTATGTCTCCATGCCATTGACAGGCCGACAGACAATACGTTTTGTGTCATCTGCCTCTAAAGGTCTGATGCCTCTCTACGGATAAACTTGCTGGGTTTTTTTTTATTCCTGGCCATAACTAAATAGTATTTTCTTGAATTATGAATAGATCTCCCAAAGAAACAAGAAACAAAATCAAGGCCAAATGACATTTTATACGATAAAGCTCAAATGTCAGCTACTCTGTGAGGTCATAATACTCTGCAGAAACTCTCTGCAGGCCATTATTTATGTTCTCCGCAACTTGATTGTTTGGCAGAGGCAGACAACCACCGGGCAGTAGTTCTTGTATAACTCATCTTAAAGGGACACATGATTTTTTCAAAGCTGAGCCCTACTTGCTACCTATCAATGACGATACTGATTGGTAGAGTTGGATTCATAGTGTTCCTCATAATAGCTCTGGAAAGTTGGACAAAAAAAAAGAACATGCAGGGTCACCGTGGTCATGCTCCTGTATGTACAAGCTGGCTGAGACTCATTGAAATTTCCTCCACATTGCAAACCAAGTCAATTTCAATTGTTGGTATTACTGGGAAATTATCATCAGAAAGAAAGGGCCGTTCAGTCTTTCTAAAGGGGCATTCACTCTTTCTATCGGAGGAGTGAGTCTGGTCCACGTTGCCGGCAGTAAGTCGGACTTGTTCCCAGTGAGGGTTGTACTTTGCCAAGGCGGCCCTTTGTTACCGGTTCTGTTCATAACCTTAATGGACAGAATTTCTAGGCACAGCCGGGTGATGGAGGGGGTTGAGTTTGGTGGCGGGAGGATGTCATCTCTGCGTTTTGCAGATGATGTGGTGTTTTTAGCTCCATCAGGCCACGACCTACAGCTCCTGCTGGGATAGTTCGCAGCCGAATGTGAAGCGGCTGGGATGAGAATCAGCACCTCCAAATCTGAGGCCATGGTCCTCAGCCGGAAAAGGGTGGTTTGCCCACTCCGGGTTGGGGGGGTCCTTCCTCAGTTGGAGGAGTTTAAGTATCGCAGGGTCTTGTTCACGAGTGAGGGTAGGATGTAACGGGAGATTGACAGGCGGATTGGGGCGGCATCCGCAGTGATGCAGGTGCTAAACCAGTCTGTTGTGGTAAAGAGGGAGCTTTGCCAAAAGGTGAGGCTCTCAATTTACCGGGAGAAGGCCTCAGGGCCAACCCAGGACGCGCTGGAGGGATTATATCTCTCGGCTGGCCTGGGAACACCTTGGGATTCCCTCGGAAGAGCTGGTGGAAGTTGCTGGGGAGAGGACAGTCTGGGCTTCCTTGCAGAGGCTGCTGCCCCCACAACCCGGACCAACCGGATAAACGGAGGACGACGATGATGACGATGATCATCAGGCCAAACACTGCCCTGTATCCTATTAAGGAGGAACATGCAGGATATGCTAGAAGGACACCACTCATATAAATCAACTGTTAATTTCAACTGTTAATTTCAAACTGAACGCGAGGTCCTCCTGCCACCAGTCACAATGTATGTATCTTGTTTTCCTCCCACCACTGACATGACATTTATTTCCTCCTTCTTGTTTCCATCTTAAGCCAATTACATGACTTCTGGCGTCTAGACTACTGGGAGGATGACTTGCGGAGGAGGCGGAGATTTGTGAGAAATGCCTTTGGATCCACTCATGCCGACGTGTCACTCAAAGCTCTAGAGGACTACGGTCAGTAAAGTGTACACTAATGGCGGCAGAATGTCAACACGTTGTTTGAATACACACAGCCTTCATGTCAGCACGTCAAAATTCACTGAAACAGGTACAGAGGAAGAGGAGGAGGGGCTTAAGTCCAAAAAGAGTTTCCGCAGCCAATCAGTAGTTGCCCAGAATCCAGAGGCGGAGTTGATGCTGGAGGGAGATGATGATGCTGTAAGCCTGCTGCAGGAAAAAGAAATTGATAATCTTGCAGGTACAAGACACACACACACACAAACACACATAAGAGCACAAACACACTGAGCTATGGTATGACTAAACCATAACTATGACTCTTATTTCTAGTACGTTTCCGTCCACGACTTTTTACCTCCAGAGGCAAGTTGGGCGTTTTTGCAGATAAACTAACCATCCAACTGATTTATCTGACTGGAGATATCTGACTTCATAAAAACCTGCTCAAATCATTTCATCCAGCGGTTCACCTCTGACTTAACCCACCTGATGAGTAGAAGAAGCAAATAAATGATGTGCTTACTAACATTAAATGACTTTATTGCATCTGCTGTCTTAATCATCTCTTGTGTGATGATGATGATGATGATGATGATCGTGTATAACTGGTGTCCTCTACTGTCAGAGTTGTGAATACCTGCAGTAGTGATATTTGAGTGCTCCATGTGTTATGACAGGCCCTGTGGTGCTCAGCACTCCAGCTCAGTTGGTAGCTCCAGTGGTGGTGGCTCGAGGTACTCTGTCCATCACCACCACTGAGATCTACTTTGAGGTAGATGAAGAGGACCCTGCTTTCAAGAAGACTGATGCCAAAGTAAGAACTTTTATACCACCGCACTTTGAAGCAGATAGACATTGTTTACTCAACGTTTTGACCAAGAATTGATGCAATTTTGGTTAAATCTCAGATGAAAGTGTAGAAAGTCCCTTTCCTTGTGATCAAATGCTTCCTTTCCATCCCCAACAGGTGCTGGCCTACTCCGAGGGGCTGCATGGCAAGTGGATGTTCAGTGAGATCCGAGCCGTGTTCTCCAGACGTTACCTGCTGCATAACACTGGACTAGAGGTCTTCATGGCCAACAGAAGTAAGTTTGTACATTACTTGTCATGATTAATAATCTATTCAGGCTTCACTTGTCAAGGTTCTAAGGTTTTAGTCATGGCAAGTTAATAAGATACTATATACAAGTATTGTATTTCTCTTGAGTTAAAAGAAAAGACAAATATGTTAGCATCAATTTTATCTTAACCAGAACAGCCTGAGATTGGGTGGTTTTAGAGATGTCCCATTTGGGAAAAAAGAGAGAAAATGACATTTGAAGAAATCATTCAAAATGCATTGCAAGCAAAGTAAGAGCAAAGTTAAGTGCTTCCATATTGGAATAAAGCTTCTTTATGTAAATGTGTTTCCCTGTCTGACTTTGAAATACTAGTTAGTTGCACATGATTCCACCTGCTTTGAGGTACTTTGTGTCTACTGTAGTTCAGAGTAAGGAGCTCTGTTTGTTTGGTACCAGTTCAACATTCGTACTTTACTGATTGACTCCTGAAACTGTTTACCTCATATTGACTGTCTCTTCCTCTTCTCAGCGTCTGTAATGTTTAACTTCCCGGACCAGGCCACAGTTAAAAGGGTGGTCTACAGTCTTCCGCGGGTCGGGGTAGGAACGAGCTACGGCCTGCCACAGGCACGGTAGGTGCAGGATGTAGTCAGCTGCTCCACCACTGTTCTGCTTTTTCTTTTTTTGTTCTTTTTTTTCTGGTATGATGGTTGGAGAGAAAAAAATATTTGTGAGCATTTGTTATTTGTCTGTGTGTTCCAGGCGGATTTCCTTGGCTACCCCTCGTCAGCTCTTCAAGTCCTCCAACATGACGCAGCGCTGGCAGAGGAGAGAGATCTCCAACTTTGAATACCTGATGTTCCTCAACACCATAGCAGGTCAGCTGTCAGACATATTCCACATTACAATTGGGTAGTAGTTTCATTGTGTCTGCATCACCACGTATCACCTTGGTACTACTTTCTCTTTCTCAGCATTTTTCGACTGTGTGCTAGAAACATTTTTACCATATCGCTGCTTGGATTTCCCAGATTTGACCTTTTGTGTCTGCTTTATTGTTCTGTTATTCAAAACACAACTGCACTGCTAGAAATGGCATTTTATACTGTCCTTACATGAATGAAGCTGCCAATGCAAGAAAAAAGAAGATTCTAATGAAAAGGAATCTTCATCAGATTCAGTACAGGCAGAGCTGGTGCTCGCATGAATTTTTGTTTTTCTTAATGGATTCAGCATAAACAGAAATACATGAATACATCCTTAAAGACAGACCAAGGACTATGTGAAAATTTGAAATCACGTCAGAATATTAGTCTCATGAAATAAACATCATGTTAACCAGACACTTTATGCATTCTCTAGCCTGAAATTTATAGCTAGGCCTGAAAATAACTTTTTATTAATGTTTTCAGTTTGCCAAAGCATGACAGCACATTAAGCCTTGAAGGTTTTTTTTTTTTTTAAATATATGACACAATCACTCACTTGGACTCAAGGTTGAAATCATTTGCTTTTGGTGGCCAGGGTCAACTTTACTTAACAAAACACATTATTTAGCCATAACTCACACAAAAAAAAAAACACAGAAATTATATGCTATTGTGACTAAATAGGATAAAAGTATCACATGATGACATTGTATACCTAAAACTTCAAAGTGATGTCATTATGTCCCACAAAAACAAGTTTCTGGCAGACACTCAAAGCCATCTTCCTAACATCCTGTCAACACAGTGTTTCAGACTGACCAAGCAGTCACAGCACTTTAATCCATTGCTCATTTCCTATTTTTTCCCTTCTCGTCTTTATTTTGTCCCTACAGGGAGAACGTACAATGATTTAAACCAGTACCCCGTCTTCCCCTGGGTCTTGACCAACTATGATTCGGAGGAGCTGGATCTCACTCTACCGGGCAACTTCAGAGACCTCTCCAAGGTAAGAACATTTAAACACACGACTAGAAGTCATTCTAAACCCCAATAAGTTCCAGTCAAAGCCTGAGATCTAACAGGAGTCTGTCTCCATGTAAGCAATAGGGAACCGCATGAATGTCAGAGATTTGATTCCTTGGGTTCCTTCACCTGAGCTCTCTTATTGTCCAAGCACCATCCAATATATTATGCTCAGGTTTATTTACTTATTTATTTTATTTTATTTTATTTTATTTTTAACAATTATCTTCCAGCCAATTGGTGCACTGAATCCCAAGCGAGCAGCGTTTTATGCAGAACGCTACGAGACGTGGGACGACGACAGCACCCCTCCTGACCACTACACAACACTTTACTCCACGGCTCATTCAACACTAATGTGGATGCTTAGAATAGTAAGTACCTGCTCGACAACACTTGAACACATGCCAAACGATACACCAAAGCCTTTCTTTGTAATCCTTCTGTCTATTCCCGTGCCCCTAGGAGCCCTTCACTACATTTTTCCTCAACGCAAACGATGGCAAGTTCGACTATCCTGACAGAGCATTCTCTGGCATCGGCCGCTCGTGGAGGAACTGCCAGAGGGACACAGCCGACGTCAAGGTAACAAGCCACTGAAAAATTAATTTGGCCTCATGTGAAACCTTTTGTTCTCTAGAGAGCTTAAACATTTTAAGCTTATAATAAAGAAAAAGACTGAACGTGAAGAAACTCAGTCATCAGTGTACGTGTCTGTGCTGTGACGTCCAACAGGAGCTGATCCCTGAGTTCTACTACTTGCCTGAGATGTTCGTCAACAGCAATGAGTATGAGTTGGGGATGCGAGAGGATGGAGTTCCAGTGTGTGATGTGGAGCTTCCTGCCTGGGCCAAGAAACCTGAAGACTTTGTCCGGATTAACCGGATGGTGAGAGTTAAACAAGAAACCGTTAAGAAATGTGAACGCTTTTAATGTTGCTGTCATTCTCACACACGGTGACAGGCAGCACAGCTGTGGTGGTAGACTCGGCATGTGTGTGTGTGTGTGTGTGCGTGCGTGTGTGAGACACAAAATAGTGAGGGAGAAGGTGCTACAAACCTCACACCAGTGGAGGTAGTTGCCACACATAGTCTTACTCCACAACTGGTGAGGAGACCCTCAACGTGTCACTCTGTCCAGGCCCTGGAGAGCGAGTTTGTGTCGTGCCAGCTTCACCAGTGGATCGATCTAATCTTTGGCTACAAGCAGCGTGGGCCTGAGGCAGTCCGAGCTCTCAACGTGTTCAACTTCTTGTCCTATGAGGGAGCAGTAAACCTGGACAACCTGGATGCTGTGCAGCGTGAGGTGGGTTTCCATGACAACACATCATAATCAATACAGACACCATACACAGTATGGCTGAAAAAAAATCTTAATCAAATAGTAAATTTATAGCTCAACCATCTAGTAGAGGAAGTGAAAGACCGTAAATGAGTGTTAAAATGGTGGAACGGCCTATTTTGTTAACCCCCTCTCTGTCTTTGTGACCGTAGGTGATCGAGGGCCAGATCCAGGTCTGTGGACAGATCCCCTCCCAGCTTCTGATCGAGCCGCACCCACCTCGGTCGTCTGCCATGCACCTGGTGAGACGACACAGTCGAATCCAGCCTCACTTTCATTTTCTCAACTATTTTCTCCGCATGTACAAATTATCATTAGCTGAACAAGACGAGCTGGGAAGTTCCACTTCAAATCAATATAACAATGATTTCACCTCGGTTAAGATTAATGAACAATTCTTTTCTATACAGCTTTTTATTTACGCTGTCCTGTAGTTGTCTGAGCTCTCTGACAAGATCTGTGCTGTAAAAGTGCTGAACTATTGCAGGGAAACTATGAACTGTGATGAGCGAGAGTTCTCAAGAGGTTCTAAATGCCATTACGCAATTATTAGGGCCTGAGCCTGAAGGTACTTCAGGCGAAGACCCTATTATGTTTGCTCGTTTTGACTTGATATTGTGACATAATTCGCATTATGTCACTCATTTTTGCCTGTAGCAAAGACTATATTGTGATTAAGTGTTCAGCTTCATCTCATATTATGATAAACTGTCTAGCCTCAACACCGACTGTAATTCGATCTCAGTGGCTGAGCCAGCAAGGAGCTGAACAGAGACATTGTTAAATATTGAGATGAGTTTTCCAATATTTCTTGACTGGTTGTGAGATAATTATCTTCAGTGTGACCCCTTTTCAAGGAATTTTTAGCCTCTGTGTCCTCCCTCCTACCCTCAGCAGCACGAGACCTCAGTGTCTCCACCTCCAAGTCATCCATGCCAACCCAAACCTGTCAGTCCTAAACCCCAACCAATCAGTACCTCCTCTTCCTCTCCGAGTTCTAGAGCCCCCCTCAGTGTGTGTACCTGCTCTGACCCTTCTCTCCCACTAATATACCTTCTCCTGCCCCCCTTCCTTCTCTGTCCCATCTGTTCTGTCTCTCCCTCTACCTTCACCTCCATTGTCCCCCTCTCCCTCGACTCTTCCCTCTCTCTCTCTCTCTCTCTGTCTGTCTCTTTCTCTCTCTTTGTCTCACCAGTGTTTCCTTCCTCAGAGTCCTCTGATGTTTAAGGATCAGATGCAGCAGGACGTAATCATGGTGCTCAAGTTCCCCTCCAACTCTCCCGTCACACACGTCGCAGCCAATACACTCCCTCACCTCAGTATACCAGCAGCCGTCACGGTCACATGCAGCCGGCTGTTTGCTGTCAACCGCTGGCACAACACAGTCGGTGAGTGTGTGTGTGTGTGTGTGTGTGTGTGTGTGTGTGTGTGTGTGTGTGCGCGCGCGCGTGTGTGTCTGTGCTTCCGGGCTTATTGCGAGATTTCTAGGTAGATTTCTGTTGTAAATCATAAGTAAACAATATTAATAATCAGTCGATGTAATGATCATCTTATGAATCATATGTCTCTGATAGCAGCATTACTAGAGTGAGACTAACTGCCTGTGATTCAGTTAGATGACAATTGAATCTACACTTGAGCTGCTAGTTTGTGGTTTTGTTGTACATTGCTTTATATGAATAATCTAATTTTGTTCACATCCAGGAGTTTGACTTAGAAGTATGTGTTAATTAAAACAGCAGTTAACCTCTCTAATGACCTCATTACCACAACAAGCCTGTGTAATTCATCGTTGTAATGTGATTATGGCGGCGGCTCATGCGACGTTTGTGATACATCAAGCGTTTGTGTTTTAATCGTCGTCATCAAAGCGAAACGACCCGGGCCTGTGAGTCTGCCTGCTAGTTAGCCTTTATTCATGGCTGTTTCATCATCTGTGTATGGCTGTTTTGACATAACGTTTGACCCTAAATGCTTCCAGGGCTGCGTGGTGCTCCAGGATACTCTCTAGAACAGGCTCATCATCTGCCCATTGAGATGGACCCTCTCATAGGTCAGTGCACTGAAAGTTGGGATATAAAACTTTCCTTTTGCTGAACACCACCCTGTTGGAAACAACGTCGTCAGCCGTCAAGTTATATATCTGAACCGCAATCACTCAGAACATCAGTGTCCTTTCAGAAAGGATGCTACGGTAGCCTCAGTTATATCAGAAGCATAGAGTACTTCTTCTCTGAGAGAAGCGTACAGAACAGCACTGAAGGCTTTTCTCTTCGGCTGACTGGCCTAAGCTTCTACTTCAGGTTGTTGTTCTGATTGGTTGGAGTTAGAGCATCCAGGTACCTGCCAGGTATTATTTGAAAATGTCTGAACTTTTCCAAAGACTTTCTATGGGCAAATTCTTTGTGAAACAAATCATCGAACATCTCAAGTTAGCATAAGACCGTACCATATTCTCATTAACCGGAGCTTCAAATAATGACACGCCTGCCAAGGACAGGCTTGCTGACCCTCGGCAAGCTTCTCAAAGCCAATCTGAGGAAAGTGGAGTTTTAATAAGGGGGGTCTGTAAAGGGTCGGGACACTGGCAATCACAGACCAACCTCTAAGCCTCTGAAATCCTAGAATAAAAATATCGAGCTGGAAAATAGCATAAGTGCCCTTAAAATGTGTCCGGAACATTTCTAACACCAGCACCTGTTATAGATGACTTTGCAGTACGTGTAAACTGCACTGCAACCAAAACCGCAACATTCTAAGCTGTGTAAAACTGGGCAGAGCTTCAGTTTGAACTGATTCAGTTCTGAGCTTGTTAGCTTGATTGCGCTTATATGTCCGTCATTGACCAACTACCTTCTCCGTGCTCCCGTCCAGCAAACAACTCGGGCACCAACAAGCGTCAGATCACTGACCTGGTGGACCAGAGCATCCAGATCAACACACACTGTTTTGTGGTTACGGCAGACAACCGATACATCCTGGTTTGCGGCTTCTGGGACAAAAGCTTCCGCGTCTACTCCACTGAAACTGGTATTTATGAGACATGTTGAACTTTGAATGTTGTAGAAATTTACATCCAAGTGTCTGGACATATTTTACATTCATGTTATTCAGATGTATTGTCTCAGATGACAGTTTTTCATGGTGATGCACCTGGACCAGCAGCACATTACTGTACTGGTTAACACCCACTAGTCACTGACATTTTTCATGAACTAGTCATAGCCAAAGTGTCTTTTGTGTGTAGAGATGACTCCTCCTTCCTCTCCACAGGAAAACTGACTCAGATAGTTTTTGGCCACTGGGATGTGGTGACGTGTCTGGCCAGGTCCGAGTCTTACATCGGAGGCGACTGTTACATCGTGTCAGGCTCCAGAGATGCTACTCTCCTTCTGTGGTACTGGAGTGGACGACACCACATCATAGGGGACAACCCAAACAACAGTGAGCGATGTCAAGTTTTGGAAGAATAACTTATGAATGCTTTTCTTATCGTGCATCTCTGCATGTGATTATGTTGTGTATTTTTTCATGTTTTTGTCCAATAAACTCTACAACTCGAAGTAGTTAAAATGCAAGAGGGATGTTTCTGTGTTGTATAAAGATGTGTGTCATCAGCATGAATTGGTAATAAGACCCTTATAAGATGCCTATATTTGTTAATAAGACATATGTGTTATTAATAGCATCATAACCACATTTAATGATGATGATAATCTACAACATATGACTAATGACTAATACGTTGTCATTAACCCTTCACTGCATATTTTGTTAACCTGCATCACCTGCAACTTATTCACTTATTAGCTAAGCTTTTTGCTGCTGCTGCTGCTGCTGCTGGATCTAAAGCTTTTTAAGCTAATGAATTCTTCATGATGTGCTTATGAACAGTTAACTACAGCATTATTATATTTAAAAAAAAAAACAATTAGATTGACAAGCACATTTTTCATCATACTAAATCTTAACTGTAAAGCCTTGCTGGATATTTCCTTCAAGTCAGCTTAGTGGGGATCTGTTTGTGACTGTGTTTTCTGCTCCAGGCGATTACCCAGCTCCCAGAGCAGTACTGACCGGTCATGACCATGAGGTGGTGTGTGTGTCAGTGTGTGCAGAGCTGGGATTGGTCATCAGCGGAGCTAAAGGTGAGTGTGTTGTCATATATGATTGGCAGACCAAGAAAGACGGTTATGTTGGCTAGCAGTGAAACAACATGATCAACACTTATAACAATGACCTGAAAATCAGGTCGACAGATTATGTTTTACTTAAATAAAGGTGGCCACGTCTGCTGTTTGCCGGCACACATGAAAAACACTGTCTTGCTTTTGTCTCGCTCCTCAGAGGGTCCATGCCTGGTCCACACTATCACTGGGGACCTGCTGAGGGCCTTGGAGGGGCCCGAGCTGTGCCAACGGCCCCGCCTCATCTCAGTGTCCAGCGAGGGCCACTGTATCATCTACTATGAAAGAGGCCGTTTCTGCAACTTCAGCATAAATGGAAAACTGTTGGCCCAAATGGAGGTCAACGACTCCACACGGGTAAGACCAGCCCTGTTACTACTGTTGATGCTTAGAGGGGAATGCTCTTAAAGTCCATCCTCCTCAGAGCCAGTCAGGAGGATAGATACACTCCTGCTAACCTGCCCATCCACTACCATTCACTGGGCCAAGCTAACTAGCTGTCAGCTGGTCTCTGTGGAGCTCAGCCTCAGGGGATCTGGCTCTGGGGAGAGCAGCAAATTCAGCATATTTCCCCAAAAGTTGGCATGTTCCTTTATAGTTGGCATTCCACTGTTGTAGATTATTGTCTACTGGAGCCTTTGGGCTCCTTCATGTGTGCCTCTCCTCTCTGTCTGCCCAGGCCATCTTGTTGAGTAGTGACGGACAGAACTTGGTGACCGGAGGTGATAACGGGGTTGTGGAGGTGTGGCAGGCGTGTGACTTCAAACAGCTTTACATCTATCCAGGCTGTGACGCCGGCATCCGTGCCATGGACCTGTCACATGACCAGAGGTACATTCTGGCAGACGGTGTCGGTGTTTTCCTCAGGACTGCTGTTGTCAGGGAAAATGGGTCACCTCCATCTGCACCACAGATTAAACTGGATGATGATGTTGTTTTACTAAAACCTCACGTTGTCTGACATAAATGTGTGACTGAGTCGTAGTCTAAGAGTAGAGTTGATGGATTCTTTTTCTGCTCCTCCTGCAGAACTCTCATCACTGGTATGGCATCTGGTAGCATTGTGGCATTCAACATAGACTTTAACCGCTGGCACTACGAACACCAGAACAGGTACTGAGGTGGACAGCGTGAGGAAGAGGAGGATGTTGAGAAAGAACAAGAAGGAGAGGAGGTGATGCATTCTGTTATGTATCTGCACTGCGGGGGAAACTAAAGGTACCGAGAGGAGGGCAAAGCAAGATCCGGACCTTAGGCTTTATTCCCTTGTGAAGTTTACATGATTTCAGGATGCAGCAGTGCTGATGGGAGTACTTCCTCTGAGCATACGTGTACCTACACACAGGTGTGTAATCACAGACACATAATACCCCAAAGATACGCACCATACCTGCTAATAACATAGACAGACTGCAGAATGGGGAAAAGAGCAAGTCAAGCAGACCTTGTAGAGGTCGTCCATACCCGTACCACCCACAGGACGGTGCAGTCCATGTTCCTGGTACGTTTAATGCTTCACAGACAAAGAATCTACTTTAATTTTTATTCTTATTTTTATTTCTGTTCTATGCTCTCTGTTTTGGGGGGAATTGTTTGGGGGTGAACTTTAAATTAAGACTCCTTTTAACGTGTCTATATTTCAAACAAGCCCACCCCACTGTTGAAAAACCAGTGCGATTGGCTCGATCTTAAATTCAACGTTTAAAATTGCGACTGGGTGTTAAGTTTATTTTACTGTCAAGATTTTATTCTTTCTTTCACCCACAGCAGGGTTAAATTTGATTTTAATGTACATAAGGAGTCGACACTTGTTCTTTCACTACACAAAGCCGCGCTTATCACCTTTAATTTATTAATGACTTGCTGTAAAATATTGTGTAATAATTATTATTATAATGTTGACAATACTGATGGTAATAACGGCGGTGTCAAGGCTGGTGATTGTTTTGCCGGGGATGGTAAGCTATGAGGAGATCTCGCCTGTGCCACCAAGGATGAAAACCACAAGACGAACATGATTTCCTTTGTATATTTGGTGATTGTTTTGTCAAATATGTACAGATAGTCTTGGTTCACACTTGGTGGGAGACATAATCAGCTAAATAAGACTGAACGCAAAACCTTCACTTACACACATTTGTCGATTATTTGAAGAAAAAAAGGAAAAAAAGAAGATCAAATCAATGTAAAAGTTTGTTTTGTATTGCACTTTGCACCAATCACAAGACATTATTTATTAGCTTGTTTTTTTTTGGGGGGGGGGGGGTTGCTCATTTTTGTTTTGTTTTGTTTTGTTTTTTTCGGTCGGCTGCCATTTTGTTTCGGTCCATCCCCCCACCCTGCCCCCCACCCCCCAGGCCCCCACCGACGGGATTATTTGTGCATTGATGTTTGTATTTAAAAACGTTGAGCTCATGTGTGATTATTAAGTTTTACAACCTCACCGTTGTAAGCAATATCATGATTCTGTAGCTGATAGAGGCGGCGAGGAGGAGCGAGGGAGGGAGATGTACTGTATGTGTGAAGCCATCTTGATCAAACATGCACATACTCTATCAACAGGTTCAACTTACGCATCCAAAAAAAAAAAGGTTAAATATTTTTGGATCTATGAAACCCTAAAAACTATTGTATTCATGTTTTATTGCAAAGATGTAAAATATGACATGTGTGAGTTGAAAAAAAAAAACCATGATAAAAATAAAATATGCAAAGAATTTGATGACTTGACTCTTTTGATTCGTTACACAATTCGGTTTCAGCTCCGCACAGACGGACGGAGACAGGAGGACCCGCCGATCTCACGATAACTTGCCAACACTTTTATTCATGCCGTTATCGAGACAACAGAATTTTATTTTCTGGAGATGATCGGATATTTGAAGCAGTTTTATCAAGAAACCGAGCTTTGGAATAAATCAATAACAAGCACAGCCTTAAATGTGTTTAAAAACCAGATTCTGAAGCGTCAGGTTTTGGCTTCGCGAGTGACTCACGCTGTCACTTTACTAGAATAAATGAAACTACAGCTAAGCGCAACTATGTCAAAAATGAATTGGTCTTTTTCCCAGTTGCCAGTTAGACGGGTCGCAGCAGAGTCAACACACACGTGCAACTGACAGTTCAATCGTCTGCTATTTGTGTGTCACAGCCATCCGGTGACTTTGCACACACAATCCCAGAGAACCCGTTCCCTGACTGGCACGGACCGTTGTTATTGTCATCACGTGCTGCAAAGCAAGAAGATAATACATCTTGTAATCAATAAAAGATCCCCGATTCAAATGCGCTTTTTTTCGCCGTAGAAAGAACATTTCATGTTCTCTCTTGAGGTCTCAAAGACCTTCCGTTCCTGAAAGGGTGCAGCAACTCTGAGCACATCTTTGGAGAGAAATCTTCCTTTAATAGTCTCCGGAGACTCTTGAGTTAAAATGTTTCACTCGAAATAATCTCGCCTGCGCTGTTATCTACCTGAAGCGTTGATTTTCCTGTTTGATATTATTCTCAACCACACAGACTCTTCCCAAGACAGTAACCTGTATAGATGTTATAGAGATGTTTTATGAAATGTTTTTCTTTATTTCCAGTTCTTGCATCCTCTTCCATCCGGGGGATCTGGCCTTGCTGTTGTCATTTTAAGCCTCCGCTGTGGAGCTTCCACCTGGAAAATAATGTAGGAATGGGCTTGACCCGGATCCGTTCAACATGCTGCATAAAGACCTCCAGTATTTTTTTTGCCTGTGACATGATACGAGGCCCATAATGCAGAAGATAATCCAGGAATTACTTTGATTTCAGAATAGGAATCATCAGTGTCATTCATTCCACCTCTGAACAGAAGTTGCATCTACAGGCTGATGTCCATGCAGGACGATGGTTGCTCAGCAATTGCAAAAGAATTGAATCCCACAGGTATGAACCCATTTGAATCCTCTTTGAATGGAAACTGTAATGTCTCTGTGTGTGCAACACTTGAGAGATTTAATCTTTGCAATCAATTTATAAAACATCCCTCAATTCAAAGAAACCTCGTGACTCGCGTAACGTAAATTTCCAGATAGAATAACGTCTTGACTGCCTCTCCACACGATAAAAACTATCTTCCAGCGTGGAAACGATTGTGCCATTTCCTCTAACTCTTTATTTGTTTGGTTCTGTTAAATCACGTAATTGTGAAGAAACGGCTTCGAGACGTACTTCAACCCTGTGTATTTTGCATTTCAAGTACTCGCAAATATATTTGTCGAAACCATAAAGACTTATTTTCATGGCTTCTTTGTGGCTCTAGAATGCAGGAAGAGCCAGCCGCGTACATGCAGCTTGACGCTAGCCGTGATTTGTAGCTAAGGACAGCTGGAAAGCAGGATCAAGTGCTCAACTGAAACAAAACTGATAATTCCTTCCAGCAGATCAGCTCATATTTGTAATCTGCTAATGTACAGATTTGTAGAAATTCCATGCATCCGGTATCTGCACAGTTGATCTTGTACCAACTTTATACTTCTTACATAACTTGTTCTCAAAATGTGTCATAATATAAAGCCAAAGATGATGTAGAAGAAACAACTATCACTGAAGTTTTTATTCTGACGCGTCTGACAGCTCCCAGTAACGATGGAGGAATACCACCAGACCGCGCGTGAGCTGACAAGCAGGACAGGGTAATCCGTTACGCCAGCAGCAGACCTGTCTTCTAGGACCAGGATTTCATCTTGCAGTTTTTGACTCTTAAGACCTGGACTGTGTCGGCCTGCCTGTCAGTGCCGTTCCCTTCATCTGGTTTCTCACCGTCAGAGCAGAATTTATCATCTCCGTGTACAACTGTCATTTCTTTGTATCTTGTGGAGGCAGGAATCCGTTTTTTTTCCTGGTACAATAATGAAAGGCACAGGCTTGTATTTTTGTACAAATGAATAAGTTTTAATATTTCTTTCACATTTATTTGCAGTGTAATCAACAGACATGAAGACGCGTGTTATTTGTTCTATTGTAAACGTGACGAATGATTTCTGACAACAAACAGGATGAACGATTATACTTCCATACATGATGCTATTTCCTGCAGGTGCTTCATTTGTCTTCCTCACTGAAATGTGACTCGGAGGGTTCAGTCATTTCCGTCTCCTCTTCATCACGCTGTCAGCTATATTTCCCGTGTGTCTTTGCAATTCGCGCGGCTGCACACAGAATATGCATGCACAGAGGAACCCGCCACACTGGCTGATGGTGCGTTTTTGTGTTTCACAGTGAGTTCCTGGGCCTTTATGTGCTTGAGGTGTGTGTACGTGTGTATGCGCGTAGGCATGCTTGTTTGTATGTAAGCATGCACAGATGAAGGGAGTGTGCATGTGTCATCCGTCAGGTGGACAGTGAGGAGATGGTGGATCTCTGAGATGAGATGCTACAGATCTCCATGTTGGTGAAGGAGCTGCGTCCTTCGCTGCTGCAGTCGGGGACAGATGAGGAAGAAGAGATGATGTTCTTTAACCTGTGGAGGGAGATGATGAGCAGCGTCAGCAGGAATGCCAGCAGGCCCAGGAAGAGCCAAACGTAAACAAACACGTTTCCTGGTCGTCCTGGTGACGAGGCGGCTGCTGATGTGGAAGCAGAAGTCGGGGAGAAACGTAGGAAGGTCCCATTGTCTACTGGAGAGATTCCAGTTTCATTGTGGTCCACTGATGGGATGTCCATCCCTGACATCCTGGCTGGTCATGCATGCAGGAGAGAAACAGAAAGATGATGTTTATTGTGAACAGAAACACTTCATTACTTAAAGTGTCTGCTGGAGGATTTTGTGGTCTGCTTGAGCTGCCAGGGACCTTTTCTCCCTCCGGGACATTCCAGTGGGGCCCACACTCGCTGACACAGCAACTTTCACCCAAACAATCACAGAACCTCTTTGGCTAAGATGAAAAGGAAGACGGAGAACAGAGCCAAAAAGGTACTTCAGGAGCAGAAGTCTACCTCATGACTCACGTGTCTCACAGTGTTAAATGACAAAAATACTGGATCAGATTGCTGTCAAGTTGAGGGACCAAACTTTATTCCTTTGCGAGTCGACACATAAAATGAATGGTGGGCTGCAGCCAAAGACAAACACATTTTGTTTTTGGCTCTTATTTTATTATGTTGTCTTTGCTTTTGCATTTTCCCCCTTTGCGGTCAAATTGATGTCCTGCACAAAATTACAATGAAGGAGTCTATATTTTTTAAATACATCATCATTAAGTCTGTCTTTGTTTATTTTGTCACTTTTTTTTTTTTTACCTCTGGGGGGGCCAAATGCGGTCCGCAGACTCCGCTTTGGGCAACTTAGCCAAATTAAATGTTAGAAATACATGATCTCATTTCTTGCTGTTGTGTTCTTCAAACTGAATAAGTTTGTCTCTGCCCATCCTGCACCCTCCTCTGTGAACATCAGCACCATAGTTTTTGCATGATCTGGCTGAGAGACCAACAAACGCCACTGAAAACATGAAAATGTGGTCATCGTGGAAGGAAAGCCACTGAGCATGCAGTAACGAGGAGTACCAGCAGGGGGAGCGCTTGTCTCGCCGAAAGCCTGTTAGGCCTGTTGTCTGGATCTGGCTATGCTCATAAATGAAGGCATCCATATCTGATGAAATTAAACTCCTCATAATCAGCTTTCACAAAGACAGCCCTGAGCCAGCCCTCCTCCAGCTGCATATTAATACTACTAATAATGCTCCGTAGCAGATGACTGCACGCTGCCTGAGCTGACTGGAAGATCCGCCGCAACTCGCACGGCGCTGAGAGAAAGAAAAGAAGCTGCTTTTTTTTTGTATTTGGGTTAGCAGCCTTGTGTCTTGACTTGATCTCTGACAGCAGAGAAAGCCACTTCAAAGAGAGGAATAATTGACCATGACCAGAATGAAAGCAAGAGGTCAGCGCCCCCTCCCCCAACCCCCACCCCGGCTCCTTCCTTTTCTCTTCACTTCATGTTTTATGCATATCTCAAAGCATCGTACTTGCCTCACATTCAGGGGAGAGTTCTTCTTTTAGCTTTGGCTGCAGTATGTCATCGCTGCTACAAAAAAGTTCTCTTGATCTCCTTGAATAATCAGTCACTTTTGTAGCAATCCTCTCTGTCCTCTCGCCCCTTTTCCTTTCCTCTCATTCTACCGCTCTCTCTCTCTCTCTCTTTCTCTCTCTGTCTCTCTCTGTCTATCTCTCTTTAATTTTCAGCCCACTGGACCTTCAGGGAGTCACACAGCGTAATGCGGAGGGATGACTGCTTTGCCCTGTAACTCTGTTTTCTTTATCAAACTCTCCCAGTGGTCTTCTCCACCCAATGAAAAAAACCCTCCTCTCCTGCCACTTGTGCTAAATTATTGCCTCGTTCTCCTCTGCAACTTTTCGGACTTGACATCGCCAGCACGGATATTCCCTCCTCCTGCTGCTTCCAACTATTTATGATTTCCAACTGTTTTTTTTTTTTTCCAGTTGCTTATTAAGACTTTTAGTCATTCCATGTTTATTTGCGCGACAGCAAGACGCGTTGCTTTGTCTCCAGCTCGGAATGTGTCAGCCAGCCGTCCTGTTGCAAAGGGTTTTTGACCATGAGAACCCACGTCTGCTCACCGACTGTACTCCTCCACTCTGACACCTTCTCCTCATCTTATCCATCCTCCTCCTCCCTTCCTCCTCCTCCATACAGGTTGCTATTGTTAATGATGCTTCGTTGTGAAATCTGTGATGAGGCTCGTTCATTGTGAACTGAAGTGGCTGATAATTGGCCTTAATGATGCTTTTTGTATCCAGGCAACAAAGTGCACTGAGTTCCTTTTTTCAAGCTAATCTACTTTAAGAGGGCAGGCCATGCGGCGCACCCGCGGCTGAAGAGGTCGAACGCACAAACACGCACACGCACGCACACACACACGCGCCTTTACACAGTAAATACCAGGAGTTAATATACTCGCGAGATGATCAGATGTGATATGTGTGTGTGTGTGTGTGCACTAATTGTATAAATAGGAACATTTTCCTGAACATATACAGCAGAAAAAATATGCAGTGTAAACTCATGAGATTATTACACAGCGAAATTATTGTATTATTTGAGCTAAATAATGTTAGCTGTTAGCATCGGTCGCTGCAGTTGCTTTACCAAGAAGAGACACTGAAGTGAAATCAACCTCAAATGTCTGTCCTTGATTTAATGAACTCAACAGCTGTGACGTCCCAAGTTTGAAGCCTGCATGAGTGCTCATGGGCCTGGGGGACAGAGGTTGACCCCTGGGTGTTAGCAGAAATGACCCAGAAATCAATACAAGTGGTGATCAGCTGGTTACACGTTGAAGTGTGAAATAGAATTTGAATAACATAAGAATTATGATTGACTAAGACAATTCAGGCTTGATATTCCCCGTCATTCATCTTTTATTGAGTCTTGTGAGTGTTTTTGGCATCATCTGGTTCCTCAGCTTCTCAGTTGAAGACAAAGAGCCTGAGCGTCATTGTAAAGTGAGACAAAAGGACTCGAATTCTTTAGGCAGACAACGTTTTGGCTTCTCCTAGAGCTGTAATGGAGATTGAATTCTCTCTGTTGTGCTGCAGAACTGCTGTAACCGCCACTCAAAGCTGTATCCCCCTGTCAGACTCTCGCTGTATAGGTCAGGGGTATTTATGTATTTATCCTTATTTATTGTTTTTGTATCAAGAAAATCCCCCTAGTGGGATTTGTTAGGTTGTTTGAGTTGATCAGTCAGATTAGATCTAAACACTGGTGGAATATTAAAGAACTGGAGAAAAACAAGATCTGATCACTTCTCTAATGTCACTTTCTTCAACTCTGCGGCTAAATCCAGCGAATCCTCAACCCAAATCCTGACATTCGCCAAGTCAGCTGATCTAAAGCCTCTCGACAGTTCTGTTCTCCAGCATCTCTAATTAGAGGCTGGTTTGAGCTCTGGTCGTCTTCAACAGCCCAAATATGGGACATTATTTACAAGTTGATGCAAGATTTCTCCAGATTGAATGAGAATTGTTAATCAGCCTGATTCTGTAGGGGCTTCAGAAGTGACACAAATGACATTGTTTCAGTTTAGGGTTTCTGTTTATGATTGAATAGATCAGGGACTTAGACCATATTAATATGATTCTAAATATTGTAGTTTAGGTCTCTACTTATTCTTTCTCATATTTCCTCTCCTCTAACTTCTCAAACCCTGACATCTTTGGGCTTTTTTTTTTTTTGCAGGTTACATTGCAGGATGACCTTGATGTAGTGGCCTGCAGCTTAAAGTTTCCTGGTTGAATGGACACCTACTTTTGTACCTATTGCTGTCATCCTCCATCTAACTGGAGAGAAAAGGGTCTCGGAGAGTCCAGAAGTCTCCGGCTCAGTCAGATGTGATCTCAGCTGCTCCTTCACATCCCTATGGGCAGTTACGCACTGTTAAAAGCATGAGGTCATGACTCCTCTGCTGCTCCCAGATAAAGGAATGTTCCTCTACCATTCATCTTAAATCTCCACCGAGTCTCTGGGGGGAAGTCTATTTCCTTCACTCTCAGTCAGAGCCGTGTGGAGTTCAGCCATTCTGACACTCGCTCTTGAGCCTCCCACCCAGGAGCTCATCAATAGTGTCTTGCAGAAGAACCATTCCTTTTCACTCTCAGCCATGACTTCTCTCGGGTTATCTTTCTCAGCTTTTTCAATGTCAGCAATGGCCTCTTGGCTATGTCAAGAGCTTTTAATATATTTTTAAAACCTTGGTTATCTCCCCGCCACACTCTCCTCAAACCATGCTGCCTTGAGCAAATTTTTCATCACGAGTTCCTCGGCTTTCTCCTCTGGCCACTCCACCTTTGCTTGTTCAGTCTTGACTGGAGCATGTTATGGCCAGCACCACTAGTATCTGCTGACAGAGAATTTTACTTCCCAAAGCCCCTCTACCTCCCCACGAGCTGTACAATCTCAGCGTGTTCCTCATCAAACAGTCTCCTCCTGAGCCTCTGCACTTAACTTCCTCTGTTCCACTTTCTCTGTCTGTTCCTCAACCGCCGCCCTCCTTCACTATCTAATTATATCCTCTCTGGTTCTCATTGTCGTTTGTATATTTTGCACTCGTCATCTCATCACGTGCCCTATCACCCATTTCTGCACAATATTTTTGCTGTACAAATATGCATATTGGGTTTTAACCTTGGACTGCTGAGGGCCTACTTACTACTAGTGCCTCATTATAGTATCACACTAAAATAAGAGAGCAAAGCAATCTATTCATCTAGATTCTGCGCAAATGGATGTGAGTTTAGTTCTATGTACAACGTAGATCCTTTTTGTTCTGCAAGAGTAGGATTTATAGGAATTTATCCATTCAGGGCCAAACCTAAACAACCTTGAACTCCTCTGAGCTGTCTCTTGATGAAAACCCCCCCCAAAACACGGCCCTGAGGATGAGTGGATTCTGCTCGTGTAACAAATGCAAATATTTACTTAAACCCAGATCTCCCAGAGAGCCACGCTCTCTTGTGTGTTCAGTTCTGGTATTAGCTCCTCGCTTCCCTGATGAATAATGGACAAGATCCATGTGTGACAAAATGTCATGGCATTTGAGCCACATTCTGGTGAGGGAGAGTGTGTGTGCGTGTGTGTCCATACATTTTTCATCCTGCAGCCTATTTATACCAGAATATACAAACTGATCCAATAGCATAAGTAACAATGATAGTTATTCATACATACAGAGTATTGTCAGACACACTTATAGACGCACATACACGAACACACACACACACACACAAATGCATACAATTCTCAGACAACGGCGTTCCAGGGGATAAAAGTAGGCTGAATTCCAAACATGGTAACTATAATCTCTTATTCTGAGCAGATCAGCTGAAAACAGACCCGAGGCTCAACTGCATGAATTCCAAATTGCCTCTGTAGCCCTGGATACCACTGATAACCCAAGCGTGCGTCCGAGATATTCAGGAATGATGAAACTATGAAGAAAGTTATATTTCAATATGCACCAGAGGTTCTCAACAAAACAATCCATCTCTCTGTAGTTTGGATTGTTTCAGAGTTTACCTAGAAGTTTCCTTTTTATTTAAAATTGAATTCATACTAATTTATTGCCCCCAAATCATAACAGAGGTAACTCAGGGCACTTATCAGATAGAGCAGGGCTTGACCCTTTCCTTAATTCTACCCGACCCTGCACTTCCTCCATGAGCTTTTGGGGAAAAACCCCTTCTATATGTGTATGTATGTCTAGTCTACGTGTTCATTTTCTTGAACGGAGCTTTCCAGGATTGCAAAACAATTTTCAGTGCCAGCGGATGATAATGTCCCACAGTACCACATTGCAACACACTGCACTTCACCATATCATATTCTATTATGTTGCATCATATCTTATCACACAGTCTTGTAACGTATCGTATCGTATCGTATCGTATCGTATCGTATCGTATCGTATCGTATCGTATCGTACCGTATTGTACTGTATCATACCAAATTGTATGATATCATATCTTATCGTACCATGTTGCACCATACTGTATCGTCATATTGTATCATATTGCATTGCATCACATCATACCACACCACTCCCCATCACACTGTATCATTTCATATCTTAATGTGTCATACACATCATATCATATAGCATCACGTCGCATCGTATTGCATTGCACGACACCCCACTCTATCGTACTGTATCATAGCGTAGCATATCGTAGCGTAGCATGTTGTAGCGTAGCATATCGTTTCATATCGTATCGTATGACAGACAAACATTAAATCTGTAATCTCATGCAACATTAGGGAAGAAAAAGCACCGTATGTATGTGTTGATGTATGTCCGATCTATGCATACATTTTCTTAGCTGGAGATGCCCAGGGGTGCACCACACATCTCAGAGGAAACTGACAATAAAGTTGCATCACACTGCACCGCACTGCATCATACTGGAAACAGAGGAACAGAGGAAACCTGAGCTATAATAGTGTTTAGGTCCAGGGTTGATTAATCAGGCAAAGCCAAACATTTCCTTTTTCAAATAATGCATGCAAGTAAATAACAGACGACCTCCGTATAAGGAAATGATGAAGAATTTGAATGAGTCTCGCATAATAATTCATGCAGTTTTTGATTCATCGCCATTTGAATGACAAAATCTCTCAGCAACCTGAGAGCACTTGAAGCCACATGGGGGTCAAGCACGATGGTTCATCCTTCAGATATTCAGTGCAGATTTGATAAATTGGACAGAGATCTAAACCACATCCCACAAAGCTTATTACAAGTGATAGAGGGGCAACATGAGCAGACAGGAACAAGTAGTGATCGTTATGATTAGGAAATATTGTAGAGGTTTTGGTCAGTGGCCAGCTTTGATAATGAGCTCTTTTGCTTTGATGTCTGAGTCTGAATGTGTGTGTGTGTGTGTGTGTGTGTGTGTGTGTGTGTATGTGTGTGTTTCATCCATGAGGTAAAGTGTATTTTTACACCTTTTCATATCTGTTAATTACTCCTGATACTTCCTGTGTGATAGCCAATAAATCTGAGACTGACTGAGGCTGGTAGCTCATTTTATTTCTGTTAAAGATGATAAAAAGCTGATCAAACAAACAAACCCCGACCTTTTCTCACTGCCCTGAAAACATTCATATGTTCTCCTTTTTCTTTCAGTCTAGGGCACAATTGCATCCATTGCATTCACTTCTTTCCCTCTTCCTTCAGCTTATTTACCAAGTTGATGAATGAATATGCACATAAATTCTTCCTCTGTGCCACTAACCTTATTTACTCCATGCTGAAACTCAACTGTTCCCATGGAGCATTTACCCATCTCAAAGAGTATTTGTTCTCTCACTAGTGCTCCGCAGGCAGTACTAAAGTCGTGCATAAAGTTGCCAGCGATTGGTAGCTTTCAGGTGAATAGTCATTGCATAAACAGCAGCCAGCAGCATTAGAAGCATCATGCAAAACTGTTGAAAATAGAGAATAGTTACAGACCTTTTTGTATGTGTGAGGCAGGTGCTCCTCTCTCACGTTCACGTTGTGCAGCAATCCATCTCGTGGTGTTGGGTCTTTCAACCGAGCAAACCAGATCTGTCGCCCCTGAGATCTTCCTCGTGAGCCTTTCTCTTTTTCTCTCTCGCTCTCTATCATCCAGACACTCACAGCCCAGCCACAACAGATAGAGTAGACTCTGATGTGGATCTTTTCTGTGAATTAAAAAGGGAACTCTCTCTCTCTCTCTCTTTTTCTCTCTCTCTCTCTCTCTCTCACACACGCACGCACGCACACACACACACACACACACACGCAAGGCCTGTAACAGAAGCTGTATATAATGAATGATGTTTCTTTTTTTCACTCTCACAGTAGTGAAGAGGAAAGAGGAGGCAGTGCTCTCTCTAATCCCATCCTTTGTCTCAGTGACTCCCTCTGTCTCCGCCCTCCTACTTTTCTCTGTTGCTCATCATCTTCCAATTACCATCCCATCAATGGTCTCATCCTTTTCTTTTTCTGATGTTCTTATTTTGGTTAACATGGGCAGAATCAATACATGCAACTATGTGGTTTGATAAAAGGATCAATATGTGTCATTATGCAGCATGTTCCCTCCCACACACTTTTCCAATCATCCCTTTGGTGTCATCAATTTAGTGTTTTTGTGTGGGTCTCACTCTTAGCAGACTGCGTCAGTCGGCAGAATCCAGTCGTGAGTGATAACTGTCGGCCATTGTGCTGGCAGACTCAACAGCTCAGATGGGACAGAGAGAAAGAAAAGAAAATAACGGCTTTTAACGGCTCTAACTGTTTCTGAATCGCTACTCCTCCCCCCTCCCATCATCCCACAGCTCTCGCTGGGTCTTTTCACTGTCTTCCATTCACATAGAATTACATTTTGTTAGAAGCAGCTGAACACATATGTTCTGTAAAAGTACACATTTTACAGCTTAACACGAATATATGTGGTAGAAAAATGCTTATAGCACTTGTGAAAAAGATATTTTACAGCAAATTTAATAAAGTTTTTGTGTTTGAAATTGATCCAGCAATTAGAGAAAACAGGAGGAATCTACCTGTACCCTTTAAACTGTGTGGAACATGAGTTTCTCCATGGGAAAAACCTGTTCTTTGCTCATGAGGAACATGGTTTTACAACATCATTGTGGTGTAACATGTGAAGCCACAATAACATGGAACCAGTGGGATTACAAAATTCTGAAGTGGAACCAGTGGAGTTGCATTTGATGCCAGAATACTCTTGAGAAACCTATAGGATTGCATGTTAAACCTGAACAATTACATGTTAAAGCTGTAGAATTACATGTGAAACCTGCAGGGTTACACGTTAAACCTGAACGATTACATGTTAAATCTGTAGTATTACATGTGAAACCTGCAGGGTTACACGTTAAATCTTAAACATTGCACGAGAAATCAATGGTATTACATGTGAAATCTATTCGAATAAGAAATCTACAGGATTAAGGGTGAAATTTAAGGGATTACACAGGAAACCAATGGCACATGCAATCCCATAGGATTACATGTGCAACCTATGAGATTACACGTGCAACCTATGGGATTATATGTGAAACCTATGAGATTTCCAAATTTCAAGATTCAGTAGCTCCTTCATTCAAAGAGACATTTCAAAACCTGCCTCTCTAGTCATGGATTTTTGCCTTAATACAAATTCCAAATGATTGACAATCATGATTGTGGAGCTTTTATTTTTCAAGGTTTTGATGTTTTTTTGTTTTGAGAAACAATACTGGTATTAAGCCTTCATAATGATGTAGTTCCTATTGAGATTTTTATGCAATCAAGGTCAACCAACCTTTTCAGGTGCATTGCTTTGGTGTCAAAGATTAACAAAGAAATGCTGCTCAATTCATAATGAAAGTCTCCAACTAAGGCAGCTGATTTTGAAAATCATAAAAGGGCATATTGGCACCTTGATGGTATTCATGACAGAAGCAGATGACACCTGTCCTGGCTGTGAAGGGGAAAAAACACCTCCTCCTCCGCAGATGCCGCTGTCTTCTGCCATCTGCCCACTGACGCCATTATCAGGGGACATAACAGTAGTGTGTGTGTGGGGGGGGTGGGGGTGGGGGGGGGGGGACTTTATTAAATATCCAAATCCAGCCGTCACTGACATCATGTGGCTAATTCTCAGGTGTGCTTCAGACAAAAATGCGATGGTGGGGAAGGAATTCATTTCATCTGAGATACTTTTATATATGTGAGTGTTGTCTTTACACTTGAAAAAAAAAAAAACCTGGAAAAAAAATAATCCCATTTATAAGTATTTAATTTATGTGCTTTAGGCAGTTTAAGTGGTGTGGTGAGGGAGAAACCAAGGACAGTGGAAAAATAAGAGTGTACATAATTAAATTATTCCTATAATTATTTCCCCAGCCATCCACTCTAATATTCATGCTCTGCAAGACCACTCCTAAACATATCGCATGGAAAAATGACACCCAAAAGAATGAATATATTTGGCAAAGTTAATTATGTGCGTGTGTGTGTCAGTGAGTAAGTGAGAGAAAGAGAGAGGACTGAAGGATGGAGATAACAGCTTTGGCCTCTACTGCCTTTTGTCACTAATCCCAGAAGCTGAAGAAGTGGCCACCAGTTCCGTGTCATTCCCTGATATTCCAGTCTGCTCTGACTCCATGCCATCCCAGTGTTGCCCTTGCGAGGACGCCAGTCTCTGCTCTGCATGTTAATCAGGGGAAGACATGCAGTAAAGGGGGGATTCAACTGCATTCAAGGATAATTCTGGGCCAAAGTGAATGTGTATGTGTGGGGATGGCCTACTTCATTGGGTTAAATTTGTGTCACCAATCGAAACATGTATCATTTCTGCTATAAAACATCTCCGAATAGCAAAACCTATCTTATGAATTTTTTTTTCCAGTGAAGTTCAAATCCAAAGAAGAGCATTTTATTCAAGTCAGCCGTGTGTTGTGGCATTAAGGCTGATTTATAGTTGTGTGTCTGCATCACTTTGCCAAGATACTCATTGGCTGTGTTGGTTTCCAACCGGTGGCCTCTGATGTCATGGCGTGTGCATTTTGTGGTTTGTGTCACTTGAGAATATTTGATATGAATATTTCCAGTACAGAGCTGAACAGTGACATGCTCCCGTTGGTATGTGTGGTACAAGCAGAGCACACAGTAAATTTCTCAAATTGTATGTTTATTTTTCATAGCACCCTGGCAGTTATTCTTTTTAAGGAAATACTAACTGGATTCAAGGTGCATGTCAGGTTATCAAATTAGTTCAAGTCTCCCTCTGCTGGCTGTTGAAGAGAAGGAGCTTGCCCACTGGATTCAGAGCTACAAGTTATGTCCACTTTTTTTTAAATCTATCTATTCGTTGTCACATCTGGTTCTTAATGAGCTATGGACATCAATGAAGACAACAATTCCCATGATCCTACATTGACGTCTCACTGCATCTACAGTAACTACATCTTTTGTTATTGGTGTGAGACCTCTTACCAAGATGGCACACTTTGCATTCAAAACTCTTAAGTGTAAAACATTGGTAGCAAATGTGTTAAATGACTGGAGTAATTTGGATGCAGTGCAGATGTACTTTCTCTATTTGGAAATATGAACCATTTAATTAAGTACCCAACTGAGCGAGAGGCTCTCGGAGGCAAATTAAGACTTTGATGAGAGTAGAAAAAGCTGTGTTACTCTTGTCTTCTCATTATTGCACGAGAAAGCATCATTAATACCCTTAACTTGGAGAGATTTTTGAAATATATTCATCAAATGTTTCCATGATGTTGTAGAGAATTATTGGTGGTGTTCTAGTTTTTCAAAGATTTGAAAGAGCGGATATCTGCCAGTCAACAGACACGGGCATTTTTTGTGTCATTGCAGTATTTCAATCAAATTCTTCTCCATAGATCTGCAGTGTGTGTGTGCGTGTGTGTGTGTGTGTGTGTGTGTGTGTGTGTGTGTGTGCGTGCGCGTTGTGTGCGTGTGCATATTTCCAAATGAAAATCTCATCTTAATTTAGGAAATTCCGCCTTTCAAGTCCCTTGATGATCGTTTTTTTTTCATTTTAAGGATTTCCTTGCATGTTTGACTCAACTTTTGTCTGCAATAGCGGTTTCATTTGTCTTTGAAAACAATGTGCAAGAAAATGAAATGATATAAACAGACACAAACAACAACATTTGTGTACAAGAACACGCATGAGCATGATGCCGCAAACCTCTTGAATTTGCTGTTCCACTAAAACCTTTGACGGTAATAGCGTTGGCAATTTGCCTTCTCTGTCTGAAGGGTACACTCTAAATTCATGAAAGAGGAGAGAAAGGAAAAAGTGTCCTCATAGTCAGATTCATTTGAATATATGAATAATTTAGTGCACCAAAAGATTTGGGACTCTTAAATTGCAAATAAAAAAAGACTTTCACTCTTCAGACATTCATTATTCATGTTTTCGGCGGCTCAGACATGTTAGCCGATGCACACATGAGATGCACACAGCAACAGAAGATGCAAGTGGGCGACAACGATGTCTTTCAGGATAACTACTCAGTCAGTTTGTCTTTTCACGTCTGAGATATTGTTTCATTATTTCTCTTGATCCCCTCTTTATCTTTCTCACTCTGAATAATGATGTGAGGGGGGAAAATGACTCCAAAAAACAAACAATTAAACTTTAATCAAAGGTTTGTAGCATCATTATGGTTATTGCCACATGGTGTGGTATTCTATAAAGAGTTTTCCTGTGGCTGTTTTGTGTGTGTGTGTGTGTGTGTGTGTGTGTGTGTGTGTGTGTGTGTGTGTGTCTCGCTGCATCCTGCTGTAGGCAGCAGAATTATTCTTCCATTATAAGACAGAGACAATAAGGGCTCTCAGTCTTGACATAACCCCTCGACGATCTGGGAGCTCATTTTCTTTTCATGCTCCCGCCTCATTACAGTGATGGGCCTTTTAATGGCTGGCACAAGTTTTTACATCATATTCCTCTACATTAAAAGAAAAATCACTTGATCCAGATGAAGATAATTAAATGAGACATCGTCGTAGGCTGTTTTAAAGACTGTGTGAAAAGTGTGACCTTCAGACAAGAGGACACAGGAGGATTTTCTCCACGGATTCATGAACTGATGTGTTTGTTTAGAACGTGTAAAGCACAAAAAAACCCAACTTAAATATCTGAAATCACATAAACAAACAAAAAGAGTCTGAAGTGATGCAATCTTATTTGATCCAAAACTTTTCTCCATGAATCATCATATTTGTCATCACATTCGCTTTCTTGCCATAGAATACATTCATTCCTGTAAACAGATATTAAATGAATTCTTAATATTTTTGAAACACAAATATAAAACAATTATGGAATACCACCACAATATACAGTATAAATATCAATATTTGACATATTTATTTATCTTATAGAAAGCAATTTACCGACCAATTATGTTTCAAATTATCATCCAAGTATGAAATTATTAGCTTATTTATTATCTTTATCCTATTTACGTAAATTGACAAATTAATTATCAGTATGTCTTTATGGTCTCTAAATATTGATGAATAATTCTTCTTCTATGCATGTACATATGCTGCCTATATACATGTATACTGTGAAGTTTGTTATTCAACCTGCTGCCACTATCCGTCACCCATGATGTTGGTGTTAGAGACACTGCCCTTCATCATCTTTCATATTTCTGCAGCTTTTTGGTTTTGTTATTTATTTCCTTGCAGTCGGGTGCAGATGATTTTGCCGCCTCTGCTCGTGTTTCTTTGAAATCTTCAAGTGCTGTTTGCTGACTTGTTTTTCGGCGTAAATGCAGCTAATTGGCCTAATATGACCCATCTTTGCAGTGTTTGGAAAAGCAACTTTAAGGTTTGAGACATTTTCTAGATCTTGTTTGTGTTATTTTGCCACACAAACACACACAAACACACACACACACACACACACACACACACACACACACGCACACAGGCACACACAAACTCACATGGCAACCATCAGAGAGGGAGAATGTTGAGCTATCAACCAATCTACATAAACCAGCAGACCTCCTGGGAATTTGCCTGAGCTGCCAATATGACTTGCAATCAGCCAATTAAACTGTGTGAAAGCTGAGAGCTCTCGTGATGTTGTGTTTTCCCAAACCATTTACTAACCCGGCTGGATAATTACTTAATCATGTCAGAGGAATAATCAGGACTGAAGGATTGTGGGTACAGTGAAAGGGGGGAATAACACAATAGCTCCCAGGCAGTATGAAATGTGAATGTGAATAAAGGAAAAACATGTCTCTATACTTCTTGTTTTCTGTCATACTTGAATGAACACTGGCAGGAAACTAGGGGTGTGAGACGATCTCCGCTGCTCCTGTTGGGGGTATCACCTCTGGATGAGGGTGACGTTCTCCCTCAGACGGGAGAATTAAATGACATTGTGTTACAGAGGTGATACTCAAACTCCAAACCCATCTGGCCTTAGTCTGTCACCAGCAATACATCACACTAATGAAATGGCACAAGCTCAATGCTATCTGTCAAGAGGAATCTGCATCTGCTTAGAGACTGAGCGGAAATGAGCCAGATAAAGATGACAGCGGCTGACAGAGAGGCTGTGTGTCCCTCAAGCAGGTACCATGTTTGTTTCCTGGGTGTTTATCTGACTGTAAATACATACGCAGATGTGTGTGTGCATGTCTATGTTTCCGCTCACTGTGGGAACAGATATCCATTTAATTTTGTGAGGAGAAAATAGCTGCAGCAAGCCCCCCCAACCCATCTGTACTGGACCAAATGGGTGAGGAGATTTAATTGTTTCTGCAGCGGAGCAAAGATCTGATGAATCTTATCTGTCAGATGGAAAATTACTCCTGTTTTTTTTTCTTTTTTCTCTTGCAGTAACTTTTTATTCCAGTTTTAGTATGCTGAGTGACTAGTAGACATCTATCTCAGCTGCTTAAACTATGAATGAATGAATGAGTGAAGTGCACCACACACCTGAGGAAGAGCAGCTGAATGAGAAAAAAGATTCAGCAGGACTGAGATGACCTTATCATCTCAGTGTGGAGGAGAACTAAATGAGCCTGTTTACTGCCTGATACGCTTCATCGGGGAGGCTGAAAAAAGTGACTGAATATCATTTTACGTTTTGAGGTAATTTGCCATCGGACCCACATGAATCCTCCTCTGATGGATTGAATAAATCAGTCTGGTCCAGAATTAACGTCAGATCTCAGTTCTCAGTTCAGAGCTCAGCTCTTTTTAAAGGAGGAGGCTGCTGTACAACAGTGAAACTTTACTGAAACCTTGAGCTTTGGCTACCAAAATCTATCTTAGTGAATATTTATATCACATTTGAAGAAGTTCTCTTGAGGCGTTCAGATATCGTGTTTTAATGTGCGAAGGACGCACATACGGACGAATGGAAGGAAAGGTGAAAACATAACGCCAAACCACGTCTGTTGCTTGAGGCGTAAAAAACAAAAAGTGCACAAACAGAGAAAAGTCCGTCATCACATACAAACATACGGCTGTTGAGAGTGATGTCAGGCTGAAGGCTTAAAAGCAGCATTGTGACCAAAGGTTGAGAATTGGAGTCTTTAATCCCTTGTTGCTCCACTGGAGCTGCTCAGCTGCTGCAGCATCACAAGCCTGCCGTTAATGCTTCTAGAGGTCTCCGTTCTCCCCAAACCCTCCATAGCTGACAACAATCGTCATCATGATGAATCTGAAGCCTCATAAAGATATGTGGGATGTATTAAAAGTTGTGAATAAGAATCAGTTGAGTATTTGACTACTTTGCACCATCTATATTGGCGTGGAGTTTGAAGCCACTGTTGTAGTTCGAAGTCTAAAGATTTTTGCTTTTTCTTGCTGTTATTTTGTTTTTCTAGGGCTGAAGTTGCGTGCATCCGAGTCTATAATGACTTAATTTTACAAGCTCTTACGTACCTGTTCAGCATAGCAACATGTTTTCTTGCTGGGGAAAACATGATACTCCAATCACCGAAGGGAAAGTCTGCCATCTGATGGATAGTTTGGAGCGCACAAGCTGCCTGAAAGTTCTCTCTCATTAAACATCAGACTTTCCAAAAACGACACAGCGTTTGCTTCTGTCAGCCTTGATTCTTTGAGGGAGCTGTCAGGCATCAATCTGAGCCAGATGACGAATAAATAAACACAGATGGGAAAATCTGCTCTGCACTCGAAGGGCAGCAGCTGCATATCTTATCACTGCTTGTTTATTTGTTACACTGTGTGCTGCTTTGATACATGTTTTTTTTTTAAATTATGGAGGCAGTTTTATGTGTGCAACACAAATTTCTCCTCAGGAACAATAATGTATATTAAAAAAAAGAAAAGAAAGAAGATTTCATGTTTTTTTTAAATGACATGATTTTCTAAACATTGGATATAATCTCAAATGAAATATCGTGCTTTTTTTTTTTTATTGGCCTGCATGTATCTTGTCTCTCCAGCACTGAAACAGTGTACAGCACTGACTCACGACACACACAATGTTTGAAGGAAACAGAAGAAACACAGAAAAAGTCTCCACTGGAAGTCAGACACACCATGTAATATCAACTAACAATATGCTGCTGTTACCCACCGCCAGTCTTTGTTGTGTTCTGTGCTCTTGTTCTATTTGTACACTGAATACAAAGTCATCTTCACTCCTCTGATGCAACCAAACGGCTTCGGCATCAACAAAGGCAGCAGCTGTGACAAGTATGGGAAATCATCCCATTCACTGTTTAACCCCCGCTGATGAAAAAAACCACCAGGAGTCTTTTGCTGAAGCAGGATTATGTCCATCCTGACTCACTCTTAAAGCAATATTTCACCCAAAAACAGTATGTTTTCAGCTCACAGATACACTATGTGGCTTCTTTGTGACTCAAGAATGCAGAAAGAGCCAGTCAAGCACATTAATCTTGAAGCTAAAAGTGCTTCATGGCAACCAACTACAAACAGAAGCATATATTCCAGATTTAGTAACAAACAGATAACCTTTCTGGTTTGGAGTGCTGAGCATGACCAGCTAGTGTGCTAGCATAACATCACATCGTTGTCAGGAGGGTACCATTAGCTTCAAGCTAAGTATATATGGCTGGTTTATGAGACTTAAAAGGCAAAATATACTTTTGGATGATGTATGGCTTTAACTCTTTTTTTTTTCTTCTCCTTAATTATTGCGAAGTGCAATTAGCAGGAAATCTCAGTGAAATCTGTGGGCAGCACTGCTTTGATAGTCCCATCATGCTTGAGCAGCCCTCAGTGATGAAAACTAAGCGTGTTTTCTATGAGAATAGAGCAAATCGTGAATGCAAGGTTTTGTAGTTCTAGATAGAAACCCAACAAGCACAAGCGCTCATTATCTCATCCTTCTCATGCAGCCATCTTATAATAATTATGTCTCTACAAGGCATTTTGAGGACGTTTAGACAATGCAAATGGATCCCATTCTTGCTCTGTAAGGATAGAAATGTCTCTGCTGCGACGCTGTTTTCTCAGTTGCGTATGAACTGAAGCACAATCATTGCTTCTTGCTCTTTGTGAGTTTGTGCCAAAGAAATATGCAATCACAGGGATAAACATCAATCCACACCCAGACTACACCGTGGTTCTGATTTGGTACAATCGAGGGCGTGGAGTCTGTTTAGAAACTTTTATTTACGATAGATGCTGTAATCTGTGGACGTTTGTATGTTTTTATTTTCAATGACGAAAAAGGACCAACAAGTGAGGAGGTGTTCAAAACGCGTGCTTGGTGATCAACCCATTTATCAGTGTAAAAACAGCTGCAACTACTTGACAATAAATAATCACCAAATATTTTGTACGTTTTCCTCTTTAAAATATCTAAAATATATGAACAGATACATAAATTACAACCTTCGTTTGGTGTAGGGGCATGAAACACTGCTGAGACACGAATGAAATTGAGGTGTCCAGTACTGCCGTGAACGTCACATCGGACAGGTGACTGACGAAGGAATGTTGCGTAGAAACAGCTGATCAACGTGACCTGAAGAAAACTTCCTGCCGGATAAACATCCCAGATGCTGGCTTCTGACCCCTCGATTTGTCTCCAAATTAGCGACAGAGCAAATCCGTGCTAATTCATCACTCAGTCGTAGGATGCACATTTTTGTCGCATCGTTTTTCTTACGTTAAACAGTTGAGTCACCTGATCCAGATTATGGTGAGTTTGCCTTTTGTAACACTTGTAAATCCGACTGAAACGACCAGAAAACCGCAGCCGATTAACGTAAATTTCAGTTCTTTTTCTCGTTTATGTGGCTGAACTTCTCTAAAACTGGTCCTCGAAGTCAAATGGTAACCATGGTGATGAGGGTTCTCATATACTCAAACGTATTTAGCGTGTCTGTTTACACTTTATTTTCATTTCGTATCTTTGAAAAATTAAGTAGCCATTGTGTGGAATAGTTTCTTTTGCATTTTAATTAGAGTTTGTTTTTTGTTTTGCCTGTGACGTAGGCGCTCACCTGCAACATGTGGGCTACCTAGAACTTGATTTGATAGTTGTGATCGCTTCTGTTGTCCACACTGGACATGTAGCGATCCCTCTCTAACTGGGTAAATTAATGAATAAGTAATCCACAGTCCTCATTATGCAAAAACCCTGCAGCAAGTCGTGGCCCACATATGGAAGTGAATGATGAGCCAAACCCAGCAAATGGATTTTTGAAGGTATAGTGACACGTATGAGGGGAATATCATAACCGCAGATGTTTTGCTCTACCTTAAAAATCATACCTCTCTGTATGTAAAGTTAGGATTTTGTGAATCGGGGCAGCATTATTACTTTTTTGTGTGCATGTGATTGGTGAGTGATTCTTGTATTGTTCATCTTCATCAAAGGAAACAGGTTTGCTCCTCTTGTAAGCTTCTTTTTTGTCACAATTTCTCTCCTTACTGCTGCTGTAGTGGAGAGATGCCAGGGTTTTTATACTGAAAAAGCAACAACAACCTTTTAGCTTCTTTGTGACTCCATAATGCAGAAAGAACCAGCCATGCATATTTAGCTGGACAGCACAACAGCTACAGCAGCAACAACAACAACAAAACAGCAACTTTCAAGTGCATCTTCTGGTATAATCCAAGCTAAATACACGTAGCCGGTTCTTTACGCAGTCTGGAGACACAAAGTGATGATTCAAGAGGGAAAACACATCTTTGGAGCTCAATACACTTCTTTGTCAGTGCTTGAAAAGCAAACACACACTTTTTAGGTGAAATACTCATTTTAAAATAAATATGTTGCATCTGGTCTAAAGAGGGTCAAACTATTTTCCAACCAAACTGCCATATTTTGTTCATCATTGATGATGATATCTTTTGTTTTCTACTAAATGTTGAGGGAGACCTCGCATCCCCTCGTATTTATGGGCAACAACAGCCCTCCTTCATTCATTCTGGTACCATTGTTCCAATCCAAGTACCACAATGTTAAAAAAAATCAAGCTATTTCTGCATTTTTTAAATTCATTTTTATTCTTCCTCTGCCTTTTATTTATTAAAGATGAACATCAGCCTAAATGCCCATTGTGACAGTCACACAAGGAAAGAAAATATTCCACCTTCAAGCAAAATAGATGCAGTACAGGTGCAGAGGGCCAAGCAGCGGACGGCACTCGGAGTGTTGTCAGAAAACGAGCTGCAGGGTCGATCCTTCAGCCAGGTAGGTGAGACTGACTCAGTGGAGTGCACAGAATTTCAATGATTTTCAGTTCAATTTTTCTCACTGCTTTTTTTCTTTTCTTTTTTCTCTCCACAGGGAAGCCATTTTTCTAAACACAGCTCGGTGTCAGACAGCTCTCAGCTCGCCTGCTTTGGCGGCGCATCCAGCTCCAGCTACGATGTTTATATTGAAGAGGCATGTGAAGTTGTTCTTGCAACGTCTGGTGAAGAAGTGTTTTCAGACAGTTATCGCCAAAATACTGAGGCATCTGACCTGCAGAATGAAGATTGGAGACTCCTGCTGCAGCTGAGCTCATGTAGGGTTTGGACATAGAAACATCTACATTGCTTTTTTTTCACATTCTTATATTGTCCTCACCTAAATGCTGTATATTTGCAGGTTCATCCCAGGATGCATCTATGCAGTCTGAACCAAATGAATGTCTTCTGTCAGTGGAGGTGTTGTGTGTGTCCGAGTATGCAGAAGACATTCACCGAAACTTGAGGGAGTGTGAAGTGGGAACTTCTCTAAACTATTTGCACCAAATAATACCTTTACTTCTTCCCGCCCATTGTTGTATGTTGTAATTTCTGCCCTTCACTTCTCAATACCTCAAGTTAACTGCTTTTGTTTCTGTTGTCAGCTGAAGTACAGGTCAAGACCAGACTACTTGAAGCAACATCCAGAGATCACAAGTGACATGCGGGTCGTCCTGGTTGACTGGATGGTGGAGGTTGTCAGGGAGTTCATGCTGCGTTCTGAAACACTGCACCTTGCTGTCAACTACCTGGACCGCTTCCTCTCCTGTACAACACATGTGAAACGGAGCAAGCTGCAGCTGGTTGGCACGGCCGCGTTACTAATCGCTGCGTATGTCACTAAAGACAGTCTCTGATTTGTCTGGAACATGTTGCGGTCGTGGCGAGAGGGCTACCTTATCATGCGTGATCTGTGTCCTTTTAGAAAATATGAGGAGATTGTCCCTCCTAAGATGAATGAGTTTGTGTATATCACAGACAGTACCTTCACTGAGCAGCAGTTGATACGGATGGAGAGTTTTCTCTTAAAACTGCTGGCTTTTGAAATGGCAGCACCCACCTCTAACCAGTTCCTTCGTCTTTTCACGTCCATCCACCCTGTCTGTGATAACACAGAGAACCTCGCCCTGGTGAGTCATACAGGGTTCATTCCCACTGCCTTAAAGGTGCTATTTGAGAAATCCCTTCATCATGTTTTGGCAGTGTGCTTCACTTAGTGATCTGTTTTTCTTATTCTAGTATTTAGCAGAGTTGAGCCTGATGGAAATGGAGCCTTTTCTTCATTACACTCCATCTACAGTGGCAGCTGGCGCGTTCTGCCTTGCTTGCTATACTGTAAACAAATCTCTGTGGGTATGTTTGTCTAGTATACGGTTCTAAAACAAACATGCCAAAGTTTTGGGAAATAAATTTAACCCCAAAGTTAGACAGGAGTACTGATATCTGTCTCTCTCCTCTGTTAGTGCATTAGGGAGCTGGGACCAACAGACCAGCTGAGTGTGAATTAGCTTAGCACAATGAATGGCAGTGGACGGGCAAGTTAGCATTGCATAGTTTATTGCTCATCACCTACTATCTATTGTGTTTAGCTAACTGGCTGTCAGCTGGTCTCTGTGGGTCTCAGCTCCCTAATACACACACGGGGGAGAAAAGTGTATTTATCTTTTTGTCTGGTTCTGGGGAGAATGGCAAAATAGTGCATTTCTGAAAAAAGTTGGCATGTAACTTTTAATGCAATTCAAAATAATAACCCGAAAAAGCAAATGACAAGTTAATCTTTTGCTTTGTTTCTAGCCAGATTCCTTTCATACCTTTACTGGATATACCATGGTTGAAATAAAGCCCTGCCTGACTGACCTCCACAATCTCTACATCAGTGCAAAAGATCACCCACAACAGGCCATCAGGGAAAAGTACAAGAGTTCAAAGTAAGGCATGGCTTCACTTTGTTATATATATATATATATATATATATATATATATATATATATATATATATATATATATATATATATAGTCATGGGTTTACTGTTAATGCAATGTAAACATGACATATCTTACGTGTTTTTAGCAGTTTTCCCATTTCTATTGTCTCTTCATTTGCAGGTATTGTCGTGTTTCTTTGATTCCTCCACCTGCTGTTCTGCCTTTCCCCTGAATCACTGAGAAAAAAAAGACCAAACCCCCTGGACATTATCAGCATAACATTTTAATAGTTTAGAATATACAATAAAGTTTTAAGAAAAAAATCACGACTTAAGGGATTTTTGCCAGTGTTAGCTAAAGGTTTTAGTAAAAGGAGTGTATTGCATATACTGTGTATAGTGTTTTTTTTTTTTAGCTGACCTTACAATCATGATTTTTTTTTTTAATTCGGTAAAGTCACTCTGAAACATTTTACGTGATTTATTGTTCTTTTGTTCTGTCTCAGTATCATCTTCATGTGTAAATTTGTGTGCGACGTTGAGATAAAAAAAAAAGTGTTTGGAACGACATTGATTTTATTTTGAAAGTTGTGAGCGGAAGTTATTTTGCCAAGCTGTTTTCGAAGACTGCAATAGGTGAGTCAGAAAAGTGAGAAAACTCAAGTGAACTCATTGAAATGAGTAGGCGTTCACAAGTTCATGTGAACTGAGGAGACTGAATAAAAACCCCACCTGTTTCTTCCTTTATTTTTCTGTTTTAGGATAATAATGTTACGTCTTGGGCAGCCGAGGTAAGTTAATTTATTTTTTACTAAAAATTCGTAAAACAAAGCAAAAAATAAAAGCCAGCCGGAACGTATTTATTTATGTGAAGACACGTTTGAAATTGAGATGAATAAATATTAAAACTATTCTTTTTGTTATCAAATTCAAAAC
>NC_141334.1:10730000-10812500 GCF_037954235.1 Aulostomus chinensis
AGGCTTGAACCATTTAGGCTCTCAGACTTGTGGTCCTAACTCTGCTAATTCTCCAGCTCTACAGACACAAGCTACATCCTTGCATTGAAAATATGACAGTGACATTCCATTCATTTTCTACCGCTTATCTTGTTAAGGGTCGCAGGGGGGCTGGAGCCTATCCCAGCAGCCTTCGGGCGAGAGGTGGGGTTCACCCTGGACAGGTCACCAGTCCATCACAGGGCCAACACATTTAGACAGACAACCATTCACACTCACAGTCACACCTACGGTCAATTTAGAGTATCGATCAGCCTCGTCCCCTCTTGATGTCTTTGGACTGTGGGAGGAAGCCGGAGTATCTGAAGAGAACCCACGCAGGAACAGGGAGAACATGCAGACTCTGCACAGAAAGATCCTGTGCACAACTGGGGCTCAAATCCGGAACTTTCCTGCTGTGAGGTGACAGTGCTAACCACTGCACCACCATGCTGGCCAACAATGACATTTATCATCAGAAAAATTTTAATTCCAGGAGCTACGCGGTTAAGCCAAGGGGTCATAAAAGGAGCAGAAGCCACGGGGAGAGCTATTCAGAAAGGCGCTTCCAAGATCCGGGACCACATGACACCTGAGGAAACACCGTCAGAGGTCAGCCCTCGGGTCACCAAAGGGCTGCAGGTGGCTAAACAGGCCACTGGGGGCGCTGTGCGAGTCAGCCAGTACTTAGGTAAGCACATAAAGTCTATAATTATCAATGATAACAATTACTGAATGAATGTGTTATCTATAACAATTAGTTTTGACATAACTTAAGATTGATTTGCTTGCTAGAATTTTTGAGCGCTGATTTTAAGTGGTAAATTTAGCCTTCATTTTGTGTTATCTAACTGCTGTATAATCATTTATTATACTTTTAAAGTTAATGGAGTCAGTACAGTGGTGGGTCATGTGGCAGAGAAAGTGGCTCCCCATGTAAAGAAACACGGCGCTAAGCTCATTCCAGAGTCTATGAAGACGAGAAAAGACGGTCAACCTTCAAATCTAGATGGAGCCAAGTTTGTGGCCTGTAGCAGTGTTCAAGGTGTGTGCCAGTGTCATGGAAGTTTCATGTACAATTTTTGTGTTGTTGCTATTTATGTTCAAACATGGAGGTTTCACACAAGTGGCATAGGTTTGGATTCATAGCTCGGGGTCAAAATCCTCCTCAATTTTTTTTTAAGTTGGTTACTTTTCATTTCCACCCACACCAGGTTTCTCGACTGTTTGGTCTAGTCTTGAGACTGGAGCAAAGCTTGTTGGGAAAAGTGTTGCATCAGAGACGGTCACAACTGTGAAGCACAAGTAAGTTTCATTAATAGAAATGTTCTGATCTTCAATATATCGTGATCATATGTTGATTTCAGCCTTCTCCTGAGACTTTTTGGTTGCCTTCTTCTCGGTGAACTAATGTTGACCTATGTCTTTTCAGATTTAGGGGCTTAGAGAATCTAATAAACATGTCCACCAGCATGTGACTGCATGGGGAGTAAAGGCAAAGACGTGGGAACTAACCACTGACTCTTCTCTTTCATTTACACTTTTTAAATCAGAAAATAACTCCAGAAAGGTTTCTTTTGTTTCATAACACTGGCTTTTGGGGGAACTTGATTTATATTTGGGCAAATAATTTATTTTAGGTTGTTTTCTTTTAATTTGGTGTAATTTAAGCCTCTGGCGGGTCTTTCTGGTTGTGTCCATGTCAACTGCAGCTCCATGTAAATGCTTGGGTGGTGGTGGTCTGGCTGTTACTATCTGTAACCCTGGTTTCTTACCAATAAAACTGCAACAAAGTAAAATATGTCTATGAATATGTTTTTTTGTACACTTCTGTTGTGTTGATATGAATACAAACAGTACCCTTGTCACATAGTTGATACAGCATTTCAGTCCTTTCCACATCCTCATTTCCTGTACCGCTTTATTTCTTCCCCAACTCCTCCATGTAATTCATGGTGAAGGTACGGTGATGATGCGGGCCAAGCCACAGATACTGGCCTACAGTCAGTGATCAATGTCGGTGTGACTGCATTCAACATTGACAATCTGGGCATCAAAGCCATCCTGAAGTCTGCAGGCAAGAAGACGGCCAAGGCTATGTTGAAGAGCTCAGAGGACCAGTCAGAGGAAAGTGAAGAGAAGAAGGCAAAGAAACAGGAAAATCAAGAAGAGACTGTTGAGATGGAGGTGCAGAAGAAACAGGAGGATAAGAAGACATAGATTTCCACAGGACATTAAGCACATAGAGTCAAACTGATCGATCTCCTTATTGGTGGATTGGTGAAAGGAAGATATAAGTCAACTATTTCCAAAGTTCACTGTATTGAACTAAGGTGACAGAGATAAGTCTGTTTACAAGTTATAAGTTATTAATCTCACAAGGTTGGTTATGGCCCGACTTTCATATTGTAAAATGTAAGAGTTGACATTATGATTTTGAGCTAGTGCAGGCTTGCTAGAGAATATACATTTATGTGCACTACCAGTCAAAGGTTTGGACACACCTTCAAAGATATGAAGTAAGATACATGGAATTATGTAGCATAGAAGAAATTGTTTAACTAAATGTTGGTTTTTTTTTTTTTAATTCCTTAAAATAGACACCCTTTGCTTTGCTGCCAGCACTGCAAACCCTTGGCCTTCTCTCAATAAGCTTTATGATGTCATCACCCGAAATGGTTTTTACCTCACAAGTTTGCCTGTCAGGGTTCATTTTTGGAATTTCTTGCCTTCTTCATGGGGTTGGGACCATCAGTTGTGTCATGCAGACATCAGGTTGGCACACAGCTGACAGCCCTATTTGACAACTATTACAGCTCATATGACGACAAGAACCAATCAGCCATATAAAGAGAAATGACAGTCCATTATTACTTTAAGAACTGAAGGCCAGTCAGTCCGGAATAGTACGAGAACTTTGAATGTGTCTCAAAGTGCTGTTGCAAAAACCAATAAGTGCTACGACGAAACTGGGTCACATGAGAACCACCCCAGGAAAGGAAGACCAAGAGTCTCCTCTGCTGCTGAGGATGAGTTCATCTTAATCACCAGCCTCAGAAATTACAAGTTAACAGCACCTCAGATTAGAGCCCAGATAAATGCCACACAGAGTTCTAGAAGGACAAATCTCTACATCAACTGTTCAAAGAAGACTGCACCAATCAGGCCTTTATGGATGAACAGCTGCTAAGAAACCACTACTAAAGAAAAAACAATAAGCAGAAGAGATTTGTTTGGACGAAGAAACACAAGGAATGGACTTTGGACCAGTGGAAATCTGTGCTTTGGTCTGACGAGTCCAAACTTGAGATCTTTGGTTCCACCCGCCGTGTCTTGTGCAACAGAGAACAGGTGAACGATTGTTCTCAACAGGCATGGTTCCCACCTTGAAGCATGGATGAGGAGGTGTGGGGGTGCTTTGTTGGTGACACTGTTGGGGATTTATTCAAAATTGATGGCACACTGAACCTGCATGGCTACTCCAGTGGCAATGCTGAAGGAGCTAAAATATAAAACACACACACACACACACACACACATATAATGATTGGCATTCAAAGGCATTTATTATATCTTTTAAGAGTTTAAGTTTATATATGGTATCAATAATATATATTTCAGTGTATAATGAACTCAATATTTTAGGATTTGGGATATTCTGACTTCATCAGGTGAAGTGATGGGAATTTCATTAAAGGTTGTTTTCAATCATTTACAAACAAATGCATTTACAAACATTGTTATACAGCATAACAGCACAGGAACTCATACTGTAACTCAAGTTTATGTTTGAATATTTTAGGATGTAGAATACCTGAGACTTTAAGAGCATGTATAAAGAAATAAATTAACAGTTCAATGACAGCCTACAACGAAAACAAAAACAAATTAACTGGAACTACAGCAAAATCCAACGTGAAAAATAAGACAGGTGAAGCTTTTTAATCTCTCACCTCATTAATATCATTAATTATGTCAGTTCACAATCATTTTTCAACACGCCAGTCGTTTGAGTTTTCAAATCTCGCGCGATTTTGGGTTGTGTCGGACTGGACGAACCGGAAACGCTGGTAACCACGGAAACCCGAGGAGCAAACTTCGCACGCCAAACTTTTCCTCAGATTGATGTCGGACTTCCAGAAACATGAACGGAGACAGCGACTATAGCAAATACGATTTGTCACGGCTGCAGGCCGAGCTCGAACAAGACAGGGAAGTGAAGTAAGTTTAACTGAATCACTTTCGAGGATATTAGCGACATGAAATGTTTTTTTTTTCCCCCGCTACATAAAAATATCTAAAAAATCTTAAAACGACGTCGCTTGTTTATTTGTAGAGAAATGCTGGAGGAGTCCGTGTGCGACCTGAGGAGCACCATGTGTGAACTGCAGGAAAGACTGCACAGTGTTGATGGAGAAGGTAAGACAACATCTGTGGAAGGTAGCAGAATGTGTCCTAGCTGCCATCAACACAGACCATGTCAGTATTTGATGGTGTGTGTGAGTGAGTGAGACTGTTTATTCTACACCAGGAAACGAGTGGAAGACCAGATATGAGACTCAGATAGAGCTGAACGGACAGTTGGAGAGACAAATCTCACTCATTCATGAGAGACTAGAAGACCTCCGTGGAAACCCCATGGGTACGTTCACCGCCTATGTCTGTCTTAACGGAACTACCCTGACTTGATTAGATTTGACCATGAAAGAGTTACTACACAATAGAAAAATAAATGATGTTCTGTAAAATAGAATATATGACTGTACTGGGATGAAGCACATGGGTATTGACAGTTTTCTCCAAAGATATAAAAATAGGAAAAAGAAAGGTTTGATACACAATCCAGGGTTAAAGGGTGACAGCAGTGTTTTGGTAAATACTGTCCTTCATCTGTGGAGCTAGACAAGCCGATAGATCTCTCCTCCCCACATGCCAGCAGGGGAACAGTAGAGAAAGCAGTCAAAAGCGATCAAACACACTTTTCTCCAAAACAGCCTGTATTATTAGAAGTAGGGTTGTGCTTCACGTTCGCTGTGGAAAAATCTGTTGAAAAGTACAAGATGTTGTCTTTTTCTCAAAGACTGTACAGACCGAGAAATTCTTGGACTGTGTCAGCCTCCCGTCTAACCCTCCTCCTCTTTTGCTAATTCGGCCGCAATTATTTGCACCAGTATTTCACCAAACTTGGTGGAAGTGTGTAGCATGTGCTAAGAATTTTGGGGCACTTCTGTTTAAAGTGATTCTTCACCCCCCCCCCCCCAAAAAAAAAGATTTTCTGTTTTGATTTAAGCTAGAAACTGTACTGTGATATATTTGCAATGCATACACACATCCTGCTCAGACACACACACACACACACTGACTCTTCACTTATGTCTTCCACAGATCGACTGGCCTCTATTCGATCTTACGATGAAATGCCAGCCGTGAGTACAGATGTCCTGTTTCTTACACCCATGCTGTCTGTATTCGTTGTATTTTTTTTTCATGTGTGGATGAACACACTGATGAGCCTCAGAGAGCTAGAAGTGCACTCATGACACCAGCAGAGAGAGCCAGAGACACAGAATCAACAGACATAGAGGATTTCCATGCCAGCTGGCCCCTGTTTTCCCGTTGATACTGGCTGAATAAACCCGAGTTTAATCACAGCACTGTAATCACAGGATTTACAAACCGTGGGAGAGTAATGCAAACTAATTACAATGCTTTAGCACACACGTGAATGCCCACAGAAAGGGTGTGCAGTACAGTTTACATATGTGTGATTGTGTGCCTCAACCGAAAGATGCTCATTAGTGTACCCAAGGAATCTCAGTGATGTGAAAGTTTGTAGGTAGTTTGTGATCGCGGCAATGAGATAGACAGTGAATTTTATAAGAATATGGATGCAATTTCAAATCCAGAGAGAGAGAGAGAGAGAGAGAGAGAGAGAGGGGAAATGTAAAATTCATTTGGCAAAATGAAAGTATGTGACTGTTTCTGTAGCTTGAGGAAATGTGAACATTTCTCTAGTAACACAGCGACGGCGCAGCTCTCTCAGATACAACCGATGCTGCTGCTGTAAAGCACACGCACTTCCGTTAATCCATAAATGTGAGGGCATAATTGATTTGACAGTGAACACATCCATATGTCAGTAATGCATTAGTCACTAAATGCTGTGCTGTGATGCAGAAACAGACACTAAAACACACTGGCATTGACACACACTACTTACAGTGAATCAAAGAACCCCCAGAATCAGCTTCTGAAATAGTTATGATGTCACAAATCATGTTTATATCATAGAACCGCCTTTTATATCCGATTATTCTTTCACTTACACCGATGAATGTGAAAACAGTTTTCCATTCAGTTTCTGCACATGCGTCCCTCTACACAGTGAAGCACAAACAGCACACTGTAACACTGGCTACAAGTAAAAGAATGAAAGTCCTCTGAACCAAATGGATATCATGTTTCAAAACCCAGTTTATTAAAAAGTCTCTGCTGCAGTGTGTTTAATTTGGAAATGTCCACTTTTATATTGTATTGTTAGAGAGAATTTGATCAGCAGTGCAATCCAGTCCAAATAGACTTGAAACTAGAGGAACGGTGTGAAAAGCAACCCCTTATTACTTACATTTTCTAAAAATCAGGCTGTTATTGTCAACAGGATTCACTGAGACAGCGCCTAAAACTCCTGACTGAGGAGAAGTCGGACCTCCAGAGTCAGCTGATGGACTGCCATCTCAGGATTCAGCAGGAGGGAAAGGTTTGAATCTCCAATGTTGTATTAGAGGCATTTGCCTGCTGCTACAGTATTTCTCAGACAAGCAGCTTTTCATTCCCCCCCCCCCCGGTAAAATATATTTATTACAGTAATAAAACAGAAGACATCATTAGAAAATATCTGGCTAACCCTTTGTCCTGCACTTCTGCAACTGGACCAGCACTTACTAGTTTAGTGACTAGGTTCTTTGATAGTTATTCTGCTGAACAGACAGATTTTACTTCTGCTAGTAATCCTTGTTTTAATCGGATTCTCATTACCACAGAAATACACACTAATACACACAATTGCACAACAGGCGCTGCGCTCATGAGCTGACAGATTTTTACTAACAAGTGTCATCCATGAAGCGGCAAAATGTGACCGTCTTTGTTTCTCTCAAACATCAGGCGTTTCATAAAACCAATGATGAGAGGCGAGCGTATCTCTCAGAAATTGCTAAGGTAAGCATTCCCATTCATCCCATCAACACCAGAGTTACCGTATAAACATATACCTCCGTGGCGAAGTGTTACTAAAGGCCAGCGCTGTGTGGGGAGAGAGTTATGATCTCACTGTCTAATGTTGTTCAAGTTTATTATATAACATGCAGCAGCTGAGAAGGTGAGTCAAGGACATTCTGGTTTATGCTGCAGCAGCACCGTTTCCTGCAGGGCTGAAATCAAATACAAGGAAAAGGTATATTTTTAGTAGTGTCTTCTAGCACGTTACTGGCTAACATCTGCTGTGAAGTGATGACTAAATAAGATGGGACCTGCTGTAAGCACTCATGCATACTCCACTGCCACAGCTGTCTTCTACCCTGGATGCCCAAAGAAGACAATACACCACTCAGCCGCAGAAGGCCATCCTCAGCAAACACAGGTCAGCAACACAGCACTGACAACGTATCTACAGTAAGCACAATCATATGAAACAAAATTACTGTATATGTTGACATTTGCCTTCAGATATTCTTCATCCAACCTAATTTATGAATAAAAAAGCACCTACTTAAAGATTTCAAAATGGGATGACTGAGTCCTGGTGGAAGGTGAATGAATGCTGCTTAACTGTGGCGGTGTTTTTTAATTTTTCTTTTTTAACATTGTCTAGCATATTAACAATTAATAAGTTTGGGCACAATAACTTGGATAAGATATTTTTGTACAGTTACACCTCTAAGACTAACAGATATAAACACACACACACACACACACACACACACACACACACACACTTGCGTGGTTTACAAGCTGTGGAGGTTTGGCCCGTGATCCCCTGCATCTGTTCACCCGTGACTCCCTCGGTGTGACTGCTGTGGTTACCTAACTGTGACCTCAGGTGTTCAGCAGCAATCACCACACAACATGTAGCATTCATTTAACCTGGCTGTAACAGGCATCATGTGATCCTGTATGTCACGAACATCAAGAACTGAAGTAAGAAAGAAAACAACTCCAGTCATACTTTCCACTTCTGTACCAGTTCATGCTTGAATTGTCAGAAAACGAGAAAGTGACACAAAGCAAGTGTTTTCTTTTGCTTTTTCTTTGTTAGGCTCTTTGGAGTTCTGGCCAAGCAACTATGGAACGTTGCCTAGCTGTTGCACTTGTACGGTGCCTTTTTGACTATGCTTGTAGTTCCTGGTTCAGCAGTTTCCCTCAAGTCCTGAAGTATAAACCGCAAGCATCACAAATCAAGTTAGTTTGATCTGCTGAGGCTTGCAGCAGGTACCCACTAGATTTGCTTTATGTATACTCAGCTGATAGAATCGGTTTGACACATCAAAAGTCTGTTATCAAAACCACATCACAGTAAGATAGGAAAGCAGGGCACGTTGTTGTCTATGGCAGTGTTTATCTGCTCAGTAGACATACCAAATCACTGCAGCTGCACAATGATTTCTCGCTGCAATTAAGATGGCAAGTGTGAGTGCGGTCATACATCCAGAAAAGGTTGTTGTTGTTTTTTTAAAACGCAGGAAAATCTCAATTTGATAGCTGAACGATACTGTCAGTCAGACAGGTCACACCATGACACCACTGCGGCACAAGTGATGTTTTCAGGCTGTAACCCTCTCACCCTGGTGCACCAGATTCATCATGGTGAAGTTATCTTAGGAACTATTTTAAGTGTCCTTTAGAGGGAGCTTTACCAAATTTGTGCCTGTGCTGGTTAATCTGGGGAATCATAGCAATGAATAACCATATAAAAATGTTTGTATTCTTGGATGTGTTTACAGGTGTTTCAGCTCACAGCCACTTTTCCATGTGCAACTACAGACATGTGTCTACTGAAAAAATGTTCAGACCATTTTTATTTATTTATTTTTTGGATTACATGACATTTATTCACCTCCTGTGTATTTTTCCTTACTATTCCTGCACAGAGAAAAGCAAGCCAGCAGGAAGTCAGAAGATGATTCTAAGATAGGAAAAGAAGATGGAGGAGGCGTTGGTGTGAAAGGAGGAGATGGTGGTGGTGGTGGTGGTGGAGTGACATCAGAGAGACGAGAGGAGAAGAAATCCTATCGTGGAAGCAGGTTGCCCACCCTAAAGCATTACCTGAAGCACGCCCCCTAACTCAGAGCAGGGGCCAGATCCATACAACTAAGTCATGATTCCAGCTGTGTGCACACATTTCACCAGAGGCAGGATCACCCAACAAAATGCAACGTGGCAAAAGTTACTGAAGCTATACGTCTTCTCTCCTGACATAAAACAGATGAATAAAGTCAAAGTCAACTTTATTGTCAAATATACTGTACGTGCATGGCATACAGCATCGATGAAATTTCCGTCCTCTCGGGCCCACGGTGCAAAAACGGGCAGAGTGCAGAACAGGCAGGAATAGTATAAAAAAAAAACAGCTGATACTCTTGTCCTCTGAAATGTGTTGGAATATCAAAATATATTTCTAGAGCAAGAATATCCTTCAGCTTTTCGTGACTTTGTTCCCTGAAATAATTAGAAGAGGGAACAATGTAGTGTTCAGTGGTTACATAATTTGGCGATTATGTTCGGGCAGAAAGGGTTAGACTAATCTGATGTTATGAAGTTTTACATTTATAAATGTTTCTTTGTTTCAACGAGATACTCAGAGCGAGCCTGCCTGGTCTGACATTTCCAGTGCCACTGGTTTTCTTTAAGAGCACCTCCTACGAGTCCCATTACATAAACGCCACCACACCCACCTCTTTCTCAATTGTAGTTCATCTGCTGAGCAACCCGCCACCTCCATCCCACCCACTGACCGCCTTTACGAGTGTCGGCGTAGGAAATCTGTTCTAATATGAGAGGCAGCTCTGAATAGGAGAATTTGCCAGAAGCATATTTGTTTGTGGGTTTTTTTTTCTTTTTTTAAGAAGATGGAGGAGTTCAATGTGCCCGTTGGAGAACCTGCTGTTATAAAAGTCTGTAAACTCATTTGAGCCCGAATCTATCTGATACAAGATTATAGAACTGTTGTGTCTCTGCCTGATCACTTCAAAAAGTATCATACAAACATGTCTCCCAATCCTGATCTATCCACACAAGTAATGTCATCTCAACTTTTGGGCCCTAAGACTTGAAACGAGACCACAGCCCTGATTCTAAATCCTTGACTTTGTCCTTCCCCTGTCCTCCATCTTTCTTGCGCTGGTCTGACAACACTCTCCCCAACGTGTGCCCTGTTTCCCCAGGATTAATTTAGACAGGATCACTGCATCAGCCCCCAGTTTATGACGCAAACTGGGTCCCTGTGTTAGTTTTCTCAGAATAGAAATGTGTGATCTCTCTGTGGCTGTCACACATTCTGATGTATTCACATGAAGGGTTCTACATGCCGAATGCAACTCAAATGCTGTTAGCTGAGAAGATATATTTATATATAATCTTTTAAAACAAAAATCTGTCACAAATATAGTTTACACCTCATTAAGCTTTGACATATTTAGCAATCTTGTACATTAAACTGTGGGTAATTGTTTCGTCATCACTGGCACAGATAAATTCTAACACACGCGCACACACACACTCCATCAGGGAGTGGTTATAGAAGCGGGTGGCCTCTCGGGGACCAAAATGTGGGTCAGTAGTCTTTATTGCCTCCATTGCTCCAAGAGTTCACTTCCTGCTGTCACATACAACAGAGCAGCCACAGGATAAGGGGGAGAAAAGAATGATAAAGTGACACAAATGTTGCCTCCATCTCTCACAGCTTTGTAGCGTCCTGTTGATCTTCATGTTTAAGTCAAAGTCATTCATAAATGTAATCACAGTTGAGTCTCCAAAGGGGAATTTAGTAGAAATGTACCATGTTTGCCAGAGTGAGTGCTCTGCTTCATAATTTCATCTACCTTGAGACCCCTAGTGTTTACTAAGGAGTGTGTGTATTACATAACATCCTGCAAATATTTAACACTGCACTGTGTACTACTAGCAGTACTGATCAGATGAGATTCATCCTTATAAGCCAGAATGTAGCTGTAACATTTTACTTTGAGGATACAATTATTATATAATGAAATAATAGATATTAATGAATACAATTACAAGAGGGCGGCACAGTGGTGCAGTGGTTAGCACTGTCGCCTCACAGCAAGAAGGTTCCAGGTTTGAGCCCCCCACAGTCCAAAGACATCAAAGAGGGGACGAGGCTGATTGATACTCTAAATTGACCGTAGGTGTGACTGTGAGTGTGAATGGTTGTCTGTCTCTATGTGTTGGCCCTGTGATGGACTGGTGACCCGTCCAGGGTGAACCCCACCTCTCGCCCGAAGGCTGCTGGGATAGGCTCCAGCCCCCCCCCCCCCCCCACCCCATGACCTTCCCTTAACAGGATAAGGGGGAGAAAATGGATGGATGGACATTAATAAGAATTACTGTCATTACTAGAAGCATTGCATTGGTTATTACGGTTTATTATCAGCAAATGGGAGCTGCGGTAAAACAGTAATAGGTCTTACTGATAAACTGATAAAAACACTAGATGTATATTAGACTTGTGTTTACCTTCATTAACATGTCAAAACTGCTGATTAACATGTCAACAAATGATAAAAAGCAACACTTTATAGCCTTTCATAGTAGTTAATTGATTGTTAATGTCTTTGTAAACTGTCAGACTATATAAATCAATACCTTAGACAACTTTAACATTGTTGTAAATAGTTACTCTGAGTTTACTGTTAACTTTTATTAAATAATTCAACCTAGACCATTAAACTATCCTTTTAGTAAAATTAAAATAAGTATATAGCCCAGAGCTGTATTGTTTTAAATTATGGTTATAGTTGTTTTTTTTTTAAATCATGCACAAAATGTTGTGCCATGTCTCAACAAATGCAAATTATCTTACAGTTATTTCAGGTAATGAACTTGAAAGGCCCCGAAGGGCAGTTCTTCAAATTACTTAATACTTAATGTCATTATATGGAGATCGCATGTTAACTTCTGTATCATCAAGAGATGACTAAGCTATTTTTTTTGTGATAATGGGTTAAATGATATTGTCTTGAAAAAAATAAAAGGCCATTTTCCATGACAAACTCATCGAGCACAATGATCATGGATCATTTTTTTTTGTTTTGGATTGATTTGATTGTTGTTTAAAAATCAGCTGTGGTGCACCTCATCTACAGTGTTATATAACAAAAGCCTAAACTGATTTATTAAAAGTAAAAGGTACTGAATTTACATTACAGTCAAGTAAGAGAGAAAAGATGTAAATTAAAGACAACTTGAGAAATCAATCCATTGGCAGGAGACCTTGACATCATTACTCTCGCGATAACACATTAATCAAAAAATCTCATCTGGTTTGTCTTGGCGTCCAAACACAACAGAAGAACTTTTTTTTTTCTTTTAAGGGCTATATTTTTTGTCACCAGCAGGTTGAAAATGTGGCATTTTGCGTCTCTTAAAAGATCAGCAGAGGATGAGGCTTTCAAAGCTGTTAGGGGTCACTGATGGGGGGTAGAGTGACTCCCCACCTGCTTGGGGGCTGGAGGAGCAGCACCACGAGCAACCCCGGCACGTTTTGCAAGCGTGGGTCTGCATCCTAATGAGAGGTGGGAGCGCTGAATGAAAATCACGACACAGTGACGTGGAGGAGGAAGTGGGTTGAAAAGAGAATGGGAGGGGACGCAGCTGCTACTTAGTCCATCTCCACACCAGCCTCTGCTTTTTTGCACGCACGCACACACACACGCACTCACATATACATATCGGCAACACACACTGGTGGCGTCAGGTGGTACTGGAGCTCATCGGCCGGACAACAAAGGGGTGCACATAGGGGGGGGGGGGGGGTACTTTGCAGCTAGGACGGTATCACACGGTTCCTCCATCCGGTGTCAACCTCTAAACCCAGTGGAGTTTTTATTTTTATCTCTCCTGGGACGTAAATATTCATTCACACTGGAGGTCACAGAAGCCTTAACAGCTCGCGTAGGTAATGTCTCTTATCAAAGTGTTTATTTGCACCATTGTCGTCACTTCTCGGTCGGTTTCGAAGCTGCGTCCTCGTCTCCAAAGTGTCGTATTTTAACTAAGTTTGCGCGTACTAGTGTGCGCAAAGCTGCTGGGTGTTTAAAAAGGGGACAATATAAACCGATCGTCATCCGTGTAGACGTTAAAAAGACCAGGCTCGGCCGGTCAGACATGAAGCATACTGTCCACTGCTCGGCTTAGAGCACTTAATCTGTCATTAGGGGGTTATTTTGAGACCTGCGCCACAGACTAACACCGATCGGCACTCAGCCACCCGTTCCTCGCTCGCCTTCCCACAGCTCTTTTTGTTTACTGAAAACTTTCCCCCCTTTTGTGTGTGTTTCTCGCAGACAGTACAGCGGTACTCGTGAGCCTGGGCAGCGAGATGGAGATGGAGCACTTCGACGATCGGGACAAAGGTCAGAGACACAGCCGCTCCAGCGCAAGGATGAACGGGGTCCAGAGTCCCACACATAGCGCCCACTGCAGCCTGTACCGAACCCGGACCCTGAAGACTCTTACGGCGGAGAAGAGAGCCAAGAAGGTCCGCTTTTACCGTAACGGAGACCGGTACTTCAACGGGATTGTTTACGCCATTTCCACAGACAGATTCCGGACCTTTGACGCGCTGCTGGCGGACCTGACCCGCTCCCTGTCCGACAATGTCAACCTTCCACAGGGGGTCCGCACCATCTACAGCCTGGACGGCTCCAAGAGGATCACCAGTATTGAGCAGCTGATAGAGGGTGAGGAGACAGTAGCGCACCTTGAGTTCACCCTTCTGTGGGTTCCACAAAAGCAGCGCAGCGTCTGGACTCATGATCCCATCAGCATCCATAATAATATCTTTCAATATAGAGTCCGGAACCAGCCGCTTACTGATTTAATAATAGCCTGTCAGGTGCCACAATAAGTGACCTTCTCCTCTTTGTTTTTTCTTTTTTCTGAGACTAAAATATGTCAAGTCATTCCAATGTTTTTTTTTTTTTAATTTGTTCAAAAAATGTCTGGCGTTAAGGGATGCAACCTTTAGCCGCTCCATGAGTAGGTCATGGGTGGTCAAGGGATGTCCATGGGTGATCCATTTTTATTGCAGTTTTTTGGGTTACAGTTAAGGTTTGTTTTGCACATCGAGGACATGAATAGCATTCCCTTCAAATGACAACAGAGCTGAGATGAATTTATGGTATAATTAACAACCCAATGCAACTTGTTTCCTTTGGAACAAAAAAAAAAGCCCTTCACATGCAGATTGACCCTTGTTTTGGTTGTATTGTGTAGATTATGTCACTCTTTGATGGCCATATGAGATGCAGCAATGTCTTGATCTGTTTTACCTGTTGACATCATCTTCTGCATGAGATTATAAAGTATATCTGCAAAAAAAGAGGGTAGAGGCCTCAGAATATTCTACACCAACATCCCTTTTTGCTTTCTTCCCTCTCCTCTGCTCGCCCTCCCTAACCTCCGCAGGGGAGAGTTACGTCTGCAGCTCCATTGAAGCCTACAAAAAGGTGGATTACACAAAAAACGTGAACCCCAACTGGTCGGTGAACGTCAAGGCTTCGGCGACATCCTCCCGAGGACCTCCTTCCCTGGGCAGCGCCAAAGCTGGAGCGTTAGAGAGCCGTGAAATTAAGGACTTCATACGTCCAAAACTCGTGACGGTGGTGCGGAGCGGAGTGAAGCCCCGTAAAGCCGTGAGGATCCTGCTGAACAAGAAAACGGCTCATTCCTACGAGCAAGTCCTGACCGACATTACTGATGCCATCAAGCTTGATTCTGGAGTGGTGAAGAAGATCTACACGCTGGAGGGTAAACTGGTGAGTGTCTCAAAGCAGGAAGTATGAGGTTGCACCTTTTCATAGCCGTAGTGTTGGATGAGCGGTTCTAGGGAATTGAAGCAGATGAAATGTTCCCTATTGCTGTTTTGGTCATCTGTAGAAGAATTCTAAATCATAGAGGCGAGCCGGTTGTTGAATCGGTGTTGCACCATGCTGACTAGGATCAACAGGTTGATAGCAGGATCACAACTCTTAAATATTTAATTGCAGTACTCTCATCTCTCTTTCATGAGCCTTTTATGAATGAAGAACATTAGTGTCCCCTGCTCATAGCCAACGCTGCTGAGTGAAAGAGTGCCACAGACACTGAGAGGTCGACAGAAGGTAAAGATGAAAGAAATCTATGAATGGAGTCTGGCTTCTTCTCACCCACGCCGTAGTGGTGTGTGCCAGTGCTTTGCCTCCCAACACAGAAATGAATTTGAGTCACCCCCCCCCCCAACATAGTCCACCCACCTATTTAGCTCCCTCTCTCAGCTGTGGAGATGCTATAAAAAGAGAAAAGAGCACGCTTTAGAGCATCTATGCCTGCTCGCTCCAAACAAATCCACATGCACACTGGACTATATATTGTCCGTTACTGACGCACGAACACTGACGACTGCTTTCACCACTGATTAATCTGCTGATGATTCCTTGTTTGGTTTGGTCTGTAAAATGTTAAGATGATTTAATAAATGTTTGTCTTTATTAAAGCCAAAGTGATGTGTGTTTAAATCAGGCCAAACCCAGAGACTCCTGCAGTTTTCTGTTGTAGAGGCGCAGTGGCTCACTGTTGCCTCATAACGAGAAGGTTGAGAAGGTTCCACATTGGAGTGCTTGCTGTTCCTGGTCTTTTCTGTGTGGCGTTTGCATGTTCTCCTCATGGTTTCCTCTCCTTCAGCCATTAGAGGGTGGGTTCAACGCACAACAGTACCAAAGTCTTCTTTTTCAGTTGTCATAATTGACAAAAAAGCAGCAGAAGTTGTTGTATTTAAGAGTCTAGAGCCAGCAATTATTTGACATATTTGTATGAAAACAGACCATTGAACCAATTATCAAAACAGCTGATGATTAATTTCCTTCAAGTCATCAGTTTTTATTCATACAGTGCCAAATCCCAACAAAAGTAATCTCATGATACTTTTCAAATGGAGTTAGTCTACTCCAACATACATAAATACAGTGAGTCTACTCTCTAATTTTATTTAATGGACCCAACAATTCCCCCATGAGCAAGCACTTGGCGACATCAGCCACGGAAAATTGCTTTTTGATGTGAAGAATAGACTCTCGGTGGGTGGCTGGACTGGTTGGAGTGAAGGAGAGAGGGAGAGAGAGAAGGAGAGAGAGAGAGAGAGAGAGAGAGAGAGAGAGAGACTTGTTGCAGCTCTGATGTGTCAGTCAAACACCTTCGTGTTTCCCAGAACAGATAAAGATGGAGTCAGAGTGACACCTAATCATCTTTCATCTTCTTCTTTCCTCTCTCTCTCTCTCTCTCTCTCTCTCTCTCTCTCTCGCTCTCTCTCTCTCACGCTCTCTCTCTCTCACGCTCTCTCTCTCTCACTCTCTCTCTCTCTCTCTTTGGGTCACATTGTAGTTATTGAATGTGGTGAAACAGAACCACTCTTTCCCCTGCAGCTCCATCAGAATGACACCATTATATGTTGAAACAGTGGGACGTCAAGGGCATCCAGAGATTTTATGTGGTGCAGCATTAACAATCTTTGAAATGGCCCGATTTGCAACTCATTCTCATAAATGTGGTCCTTGCCCCATGGGGGGGGGGGGGGGGGGGGGGGGGTCATTTCATTTCCATTTTCTCTTCTGCCAATTATACATCTGAATCCCGCCACTCACCATCTATTTAATGATCCACCCAGCAGGAAGTCGGTCCTGATTAGCACCAGCACCAGACGATAAAAGAATCCCCAGCTCAGGTTTTCCCTCAGAAAGCTTCTGTTGAGGATTAAACTTTTGCTCAATGCTCTCTAACTCTGTGGTTGCTATTGGTTACGGTTATCTTGGAGATTACACAATAAATGCTGCTCTCGCCCGCTTCACCCCTCTTGGAAGTAAGACTATTATGCTATTTTTAGACAGTGTATTGATTGGGCCTCCAGGCATGGTAACACGCTCGCTGCCAAATTGGCTGAGCTGAGTGCAGAACCAAGCTCTTCTCGTTTTTTTTGGGGGGGGGGGGGGTGTTCGTAAATGCATTCAGACTGTTTTGTTTGTGATTATGGACTTAAGAGTCTAGAAAATAAAGTAAAATGTGGATTCGTGATGTGGAAACTAGAAGGTGAACCAGTCTGGTTCACCTTTGGTGGGATTTAGACGGTGTGAACAAAACCTGAACAGAGCAGAAACACCGCATAAGCCTGTTCCCACAAAATGTGTCCTTGCTAACTGGACTATTACAGAGAGAATCATAACAGTCATATTAGTCTTTACAACAGCATAAGAGGGAGAAATCAAGGTAATGTCACAAAAGCTATGTCTAGATATATTGTATCTGAAGGACAGAAATTGGAAATGGCACTAATACTCCATGGTTGGAGGAGGAATTTGCATAGAATTTGTTAATGTCACTTGAATATACCTTATAGAATGTCAGGAGTGTGCGAAAGGTAATTACCTAAGTGCCCACCAGGATAAAGTTACTTTGAGGGTTAAGTAGTGTGCGTGCGTGTGTGTGTGTGTGTGTGTGTGTGTGTGTGTGTGTGTGTGTGTGTGTGTGTGTGTGTGTGTGTGTGTGTGTACACTTGAGCTCTGTTGTTTCAGCTGTGTCAGACATTGAGCCTTTGGATGAAGTAGGTTTCTGGGCCTGGCTGCCAGTAACGCTGAGTCCCAGGAGAGTTTCAGAGCCGAGAGAGACAGAGAGAGAGAGAGAGACAAAGACAGAGACAGAGAGAGACAGAGACAGAGAGAGAGCGCAGCTGAACAGGAGCTCTTTGTCTTCATTAACCTCTCTAATGAGGACAGAGATGCTGGGGCAGGATGTATAGACACGCATCTCTACTCCTCTCTCTTTCTCTGTCTCTTCTCATTTCAAGGAATGCAGAAGATGACTTGGCTACATGTTTGTTTAGTTTTCCATGCAGTAGCTATTGAATATAAATGTGATAATTACAGGTGCTAGAAGGAGCTACGGGTGCTGAAGAGTGCCTGGCTCCTCCCCTGAGTCCAAAAGAGTTTTCCATCCATCCATCCATTTTTTCCGCTTATCCTGTTAGGGGTCGTGGGGGGGACTGGAGCCTTTGGGTGAGAGGCAGGGTTCACCCTGGACAGATCGCCAGTCCATCACAGGACCAACACATAGAGACAGACAACCATTCACACTCACAGTCACACCTTCGGTCAATTTAGAGTATCAATCAGCCTCGTCCCCTCTTGATGTCTTTGGACTGTGGGAGGAAGCTGGAGTACCAGAGAGAACCCACACAGGAACAGGGAGAACATGCAGACTCACACACAGAAAGATCCTGTGCCCAGGCCGGGGCTCAAAACCCAGAATTTTCTTTGAAATGGCTTGTTTAGCTATTCAGGATAATGTGATGCAGCCATAGCAGGGAAAATGGCTGGTAATGGTAATTCATGTACAAATGTGAGGACTCCTCTGACATCCTTAAATCATGGCTTATATGTAGAGAGAATTCAGCTTAAAGTCTGTTTTACAGGTGTTTAGTCAACTGTTATCCTATTACTTCATAAATGTGTGTGTTTGTGTGTTTACAGAGATCAGGCATCCCAGTATTGATACTAATAATTCAATTTTGGTTTTTATCAGCAATTTTTTTTGTTTGTCACCAGAATGTATGTTTAATTATTTAGATGTGACTTTCGATCTTCATTTTTCTCAGTACTGGTGTTATATGTCCGCTTCTTTTTCATATTTGGAAATAACTGATGCTAATCATGAAATGGTGGTAGAGGGGAAACAATAGGACTCGCTGTGAGAACCTGACCCCCCAGACTCGGTTCCCCTGCTGAGAGCTTACTCTACTGTGATAGTTTGGATATCATATTTCTGTCTGTTATAGGAGCACCTGAGGAAGGAACCGACTACCTCACTGTATCTGACAGATGGTTTATTAGCACCATTGTCTCTCTTTTGGTAACATCTTCATATTTCTAAGGAAGCGCTTCACCTTGGACAGTTTCTATGATGATTTCAGCTGGTTGCTTAGGAACGAGCCGATGAACCAGCTGTGATGTCACAGAGTAGCACAGTTGAAATATTGTTGCTGCATTGATCTGATCAAGAAGATAGACGACCCATAATTGGCTTAAACCACGGACATGGCTGGCCTATTAATATATCTGAGCTCTGTTTACACACAAAGACACACACACACACACACACACACACACACATATGTTGGGCCCCAGCTGTCAGCCTTGAGCCTCGCAAAGCTCACGCATAGTTAAGCACGGATAGTGTCACACACTCTTTTTAATGGACTTATGCTGATTGCTGCTCATGCATCAGTAGCCATTAACTGTAGGCAACTATCATTCCGTGCATGAAGGGATGCTACTTAGTCATCTCCAGGGTTGGATGCATCCTTTTGTGACATTAATATGCTCTCTTACTACAGATCTCAGAGCGTCCAGCATTTGACAACTTTGACTTGCTTGGACAAAATAATGCAAACACTTTAAGTTTATTCAAACTGACATACAAGCATATTTCTCACTTACTTATAGTGGTAACTAGCTTTACAGACTAAATTGAGTTTTATTTTATTTGCAATTTTGTTTTTGTTTTTCTGTCTCCTTGATTGATCCATTTAATGTTTACTTCAGATGCTTGTTGTGAACTTTGCCGAGAGGTGGTCCTATAATTCAGTTTAATTTATGTATGCGGGGAAGACAAAATACGAAGAACACTATGATTATATTTCCAAAATGACCATAAATTTGGAAAACTTTATGAACTTTAGAAAACTTCTGTCAAATAGATTCAATAAGAAACAAATATAAATATAACATAGGGTTTAGTAATCCACAAACACTTGGATTTGAGTGAAAAACTAGCTGAATGCCATCTGTTTCATTATACATTTCATGTCCTTTCCTGCACTCCTAATAAGAGTGTGTTGGCTACTGCCTAGTCCATCTTAATAATGAGCCATATGAGGTTCCATGCAGGAGAAGAGCATGTGGACGAACCTCTTGTTCACTCTCTGCAGTGCAGCTCTCACTCAAGCTGCATTGCTGGCCTGTTTCTTTTCTCGTTGGCAAGGCTGAAGCTTTTAATATCCTTTAATCTCTCTTTTCTCTGCGGCTCCCTTCTTCTCACTGCCTGTCACATTTTCTGTTCATTTTCTCGCCACCTGTGCTGTTTGCATCTGCATAATTCTACATCCTGTTATGGAAATAATGTTTGTTTTTCTTTCTATCAACGCATTTGCTGGTATTGTCCTTCGGCTGTCCATGCTTTATCTGATCTACATTCTTATCTTCCCCGCTTCAGTTTTCTGCAGCTTTCTGTCAACATGGCATCGTTTTTTTGTTTTTTTTTACGGCTGGTTAGTTCTCATTTAATCAACACACTCGGCGTGCACTGCCAAATCTAAGAGCTGCAACATATGGCATCTCTGTCTGTCCCTTGACCCCCGCACCGTCAGAATTTGTATCCACGTTGTCTCAGTCTTTCTCTCACGGTCTCATTCATCCTCTTCTTTCGCTCTCTCTGTCTCTGTCGCTGTCTCTCTCTCTTTCTCTCTGGTATTTGGTCTGTATCCAGCTCTGCAGGGACTGGAGGAGAGGGTGCAGCATCAACATCTCTAAAAAACATAGCATATTATGAAGATGGGGGGGGGGGGGATTATGCTCATAAATCAATCACTGAACTGTTTTTAATTGATAGATGTAAATCCATGATGTCACTTTTTGTTCTGCATAGGAGGATTGTGGGATGCAAAGTCCATCTGCTCCTGCTGATCTGCTGAGTCACAGCTACTCACAATATGTGTATGTGGTGTGTGTGTGTGTGTGTGTGTGTGTGGGTGTGTGTGGTGTGTGTGTGTGTGTGAGATGAACCTACAGTAGTTTATTTGCTACAATTTTACAGCAAATGTCACTGAGGATAACTTGTAATTTAAGCACAGAATTTATACTAGAACTGTTGTTTTGTGGAAGTTCATGCTAGTCTGTGTGGGGGGGGGGTTGTGTGTGTGTGTGTGTGTATGTGTGTGTGTGTGTGTGTGTGTGTGTGTGTGTGTGTGTGTGTGTGTCTACTAGCGGAGACTGATTGTGGAGCAGATCGAAGGGCTGTCAGAGAATATGCTGCCAAATCAGGATGGATGCAGACATTTCCAGCTTTGGCAGACTGTTCAAAACGAAGTCACACCCCAACTTCATCACTCTCTCTCTCTCTCTCTCTCTCTCTCTCTCTCTCTCTCTCTCTCTCGCTCTCATCGCTCTCTTTCTCTCACACATACACACACACTGTCTGACTCAGACACTTCCTGTCACACTCATTTTCTCTCAACTAAATCTACATTTGACAGGTTGTGTCCCCATCTGCTGCTGCTTAAACAGTCATTGAGGTGTAATATATATAAGAAATGAAGCATCCTATCAACAGTTCAGTATCAGTGTCAACAAATCTGTCAAAGCATATAAGAGATGTTTAAGATCAACAATCCAACATGGCTGCCACAGGAGGATGTTCCCAGCAGCATAGTAGGACTCAGATCCAACTCAGTAACAGGTCCTGTTACTCAGGGTGAACAGTGACCTTTGGTGGTTACTGGGACAGAAACATCATTTTCCAGGTACATGATTTGGGGGATACATTGATAGACCTGATGGATTGAAGTGATCAGGATGAGTGATTTGGGTTAGAAGAGGGAGTTAAATCAAAGTCAGATGACTTTTAGGTCAACCCAAAAGAAAAGAAATGACTTAAACGGAAGTAGAAGCCGGAGGACAACAAGATGCATGGTGGGACGGGTTGCTATTATGCATCTGATCTGTCTCCTTCAGGGACCGTGCCCTTTTGTCCCACTTTATTTGTTCTCTTTACATACATGAATGACAGGAAAAGGCACTCGCATTTGAAGAAACAAACAGATACAGCTTCAAAAGTAAATTTGCAATCCCCTCGTGAGGAGTCGAGGCTGTTACATAAGTTGTTATGTAACAGAGGAGCCAGCCAGGCTGTGTGCAGTCTGCTGCGCTGGTTTGAGGTGAAAGCAGCAACACCAGCGCTACTCACTGCAGTTAACATGTCACTGCTGCACTCTTTTCCCTCTTTTTGTTTTTCTGAATTCACTCTTTGTTATGTCCCATTGGTCTGATGAAATTGCCCATGTGCTGATTGAGCCAAGTAGAGGTCACATGACGTCTGAATCCTCCCCGGAGCTGCAGATGGTTTTATCTTCTCCTCTTGTCTCTTTTGGATCGATTTCTGTCTACCTCTCCTCCTGGCAGCCTGCATGGCTGTTTGCCAGTTTCTCCTTTTGGTCTCAGAGGACATTATTTAAAATCCCAAAGAGGAAGAAGAAATATATTTTGACATTTGAGAGAGAGTGGGGAAGGGGATTTGTTGTCAGTTGACAGCCTTTTTATGTACTGAATACTGGTTTCATTGCTCTATGCGCTCCTAAAGAAGCAGTATAAAAGGTTTTACAGAAGAAAAGTGCAAATATTTTGAAAATGGTTTAACAAAACAATGTCAAACTGTGGTACTTATTTTGTGCAAAAGGTAGAAGACCTACCACTACCAGAATGCACTGAGTAACTGACTTAGTTTGTTCCAGCTGGCTTTGGTTGGTCTTTTGATTCAGGACCACTTTTTGGTCCAGTTGGCTTCTGAGGTGGGCTCAAAAACAGCGCAGTATTACAAGAAGTATCTGAATTGAGCTGAACTCAAATGATCAGGGAGTTCTTTGTGTGTGTGTGTGTGTGTGTGTGAGAGAACCGGGGTTCATCAAGCAAATTATTAATTAAAAGACATTTTTCATTTGCACACCAGCCAAGTTTTAATGAACAAAAACAAACCAAAGCACAGATTGCTACGACAACATTGCTCTCGGATGAACAGGCTTCTACACAACGTTAGCCAGTTCTTTGCAAAGAATGCCAAAGCTATGTGGTCATATTGATTATTGATTAAGGTCCCATCTTGGCCACATACGTGTCTAAAACCGCAGTCTTAATGGAACACCAACTTTTTTTGGGAAATAAAGTTATTTTTCTGTTCACTATCTTTGCATTAAGGAGCAAGAGACCTGCAGAGACTGGATGACCGCTAGTTAGCTTAGCTTAGCTTGACAAAACAAACAGTTTGAGTTAAGACAGCAACTGCTTATAATCATGCCAGATAAATGAAGATCCTGAAACTTTCCTACTTGATGATCTTTGATTGCAGTATGTTAACACTTCCACCCACTGTCATTCATCATGCTAAGCTAACTAGTGCCCTACTAACACACACGCATAGGAGGGAAGGATATTTATCTGATTGTCTGGCTCTGGGGGAGATGGCTAATAAGTGTATTTCCCCCAAAAAGTTGGTGTGTTCCTTTACTTAGGAACCATTTATGTCTCTCTTTATACAAACATCCATCTGTTACTGTCAGTATCCATCTGTCTGTCTTCGTCGGTGATAAGTGTTGCAGAGCAGCTCAGGCAGCTGCAGTTGATTCAGCACTGTGGACAGTTCCTGCTAAGCTCCCCTGGCAGAGTGCAGCTACAGCTCATCCCTCCAAAATGTGCTCTTTCTTTGGGCAGGATTATACTGACCTCACCATGTCCTCTATGTAACTACTGTGAGTCTATTGTGGTGCAGGAGATTAGTGGTTTTGTTGCTTGGCTTTGTCTCAGAACTGCTCCCTCTGTTTCTTATCAGAGAAATACTAAGCAAACAAACACACAAACAGGCAACACACGTTAAACTGCAGCAGGGTTTTAAACTGTATTTCTTATTTTACATGTGGCCACACACATCAGTACTTCACTTACCACCACCGCTAAAAAAGGAGGAGCTGACGGAGTAGACCTTAAATCTGACCGGGACAGAAATAGCCCATCTAAATGAGCAGTGTTGTCACTGTCGATTTGTCCTCAGCTGCTGAGTCACAGAAGCTGCCGCCGAGAGCTGAACTGAGCTCAAAAACCTGTGATTTTGCACCAGCAGTTTTCTCGGTGTGTGTTGCTGTTTGGTATCGACCAAAGAAAACATTGCTTTGCAGGGAGGTTTTGTCTGCTGCTGTTGTCGACTGACTCAAATTAAACCACATGTGGCTGTTTACATGTCTACCATTAGTCATCTGCAGCTCTGTCTGTTTCAGAGTTTGACCCTTGAATTCGTATCCTAGTTGTTAAATCCACTAAACTGGGGGGAACATTTCCTATCTGGATCACTTTTGTGGTTGTATAAAGACGAGCGGTGTTGAATGGTGGCTGCTGGGTCTCTCCACATCTTGCAGCTGTGAAACACTGCCACCATGTGGTCTAACAGATATTTCTACCACTTTTTGAGATCCACCATGGAAGGCATGCAAATTTAATCAGAGAACCATCCAAACAAAGCCAGCAGGTGTCCTCCGTGTGATTCGAATTGAATCTCACAGAAAAGTGAAGGTTGGAACAAAGACAGTGAAAATATAGATGTAAAAGGGAGACACTGACACTTTAGTTACTTGAATCAACACTAGGTGTCATAATAAGAACACAGTCAGGTTTACTGACTGTTGTAGCAGGAGGAGATTGTTACATCTGTATGAGTACTTTTACTGCCCCTGAAATTATTCTTTATTTCATGCCGAAACATCAAACGTCGTCCCTTTTACTATATATAGCACATGATTGACAGACCCTCCTGGCTGTCATGGTGGACAACAAGATGGGGTAGATTTGGCAGGCATGTTTTTCAATGTTTTTCTGCTCTCAGCCACAGTAAAGCCTGATCTCGATTATGTAAGAGCAGATTTCTCATTTTATCCCAAAAGAATGTGCATGAGGCAATCATGAATTTGCTCCTCTGCTCTTTTCCACCTCATCCTCTCTGTGTGTCTGTTTGTTTCACCCTGTCCTTATTTTAGCGGCAGATGTTGTGTAACTGCGCTGATTCGGTGCGAGAACGGAACACCAGAGACATCAAAGCGGCTTGTTTTGTCATTGGGAAGAAGAGCTCAGAGCAGCAGGCAGGAATAGATCTGCTCCTCTGGTGCTCTTTTTTCCCCTCCATCTGTTTGTTTCCTCTGTAATTTGGAGGATTTGCAGACTTAGTTTTATATTCTTACATTTTTTACCATTTCCCTTTCCTTTCTGCCATTTGTATGCCTTCCTGAGACTTTTCTGTTTTTGCATCAACTCGGCCATGTGCTTCTTGTGTGTTAATGACACAGTTGTGTAGAGTATTGTGCCTGTAGTAGATCAAATATGAAAGCTGAAGCTCTCTATCACAGCAGTCAGTGGCACGCACCAGCCATGCAGCAATGTCTAGAGGGCATTATCACCATGGCAACCATACTTTTCACACCCTTCTCAGTATACAGCGTATTTTGCTCCATAATACTCTCAGCTTAAAGGCTTCCCTGTGCACGAAGGTTGCCTGTCCTTCCCTCCCATTTCAGTTCTAAACACACTCTCTGCATGGGTTTTCCTCCCTGTGCTTCTGTTTCTATCTCGGGAGAACGTCTCTTTCCTGCTAGTTTCCTTTTGCAGCATCAGCTCAGACTCGAGAACATAGTCAGTCTGACTCAGAGCAACAAATTCATCACATCCAACAAGAAATCTGCTTTGACAGGCGCGACGTGTGAACAGTCATCCAAAAATGTATTTAAAGGATACAAAGGCAAATGATTCAAATGACATTTTGAATATTCGTCTCTCTTTCTTAGTTATATCATGGTAATTTCAACACCCTCAGGGTTTTGGACTGACCTTTCATAGAATAATCAGAGTTTCAGCACAAGTGGAGATGAGCATCAGTTTTTGGCAAGATAAGGTGAGCATCTGTGTACCAACCTTAAAGGTCTGGCCATTCTCACAATAATAAGGTTTTCCACAGTTCACTCCCTTGAAAGTTTAGAAACTGATCTATCTTCATCGTGCCTTAACAAAAGCTACAGGAGCTGAATATAAAAGTTTGTTCCATGAGATTAGATCTTTTACTAAACCTTATCTTTCCCGCAACAAAAACAGCCAGGTCTCAAACCAAACTCAGAGCTCAGTGCATGAATAATATCAAGCCGGGTATTGAAAAAACAAAAACAGAACAGCTGAAGCCTGAGTGTTTGCTCATCAGAGATGGTGCTGGAGAGCTTTGGATTGAATCGTTTGCTGCAAAGAAGCCTGTCCTTGTCTATCTTAAGCATCAGGGAGGTTAAAGCTTGACACATTGTTCCTGGCAGATCATTCAAAAATGATTCACTAGACATACTTTGTAATTCAGGGTGACAAGGTGAAATAACAGCTTATAAAACGTTATTGTATATTCATCCGGTCCTAGGAACCATTTGACTTTTATAGTTTCTTTCTTCTCAAGTTGTGAAATTGATTCGCCGATATGGCTGGCAAGTATTTCTTCAAGTACAAGGTAATAAATAATAACAGAAGAGTGATCGCGGTCCCAGATATCTCGGAGGCGTTCTGAGGAGCAAAGAAAGGATGAGAAGTTTGAACAACGTTTTGTCTGAATCTTTTTTACAAGGCATTTTAATGATCATAGAAATAAAAAAAAAGTATCAAAATCACTTTTTCTGCTGTGCTACTGTGCTATTTAAATATTTAGTAATATTTATTTTCATAATTGGCAGAGTTACACTGTTCACAGGATGTTAGTTTGGTGTAAGTGAAGCAAAAAAAAAAAAAAAACGAGGCAGGGACAGCCGTGCAGGATGTGTTTACTGGTCCACCATTTAGTTGAAGTTTTAGCCCTCAAAGGGAAAAAGTTTGGGACCCCTGATCTAGACCTGTTGGCTTGGCCTGCATTTTATAAACATGTTTGATAAGACAATTAAATAAAATGTGTATCATGTGGCAGTTACTTGCATGTATGATTTCAGCTATAAGGAATAAGGTGGGTCCTTGACAGTGTACATTAGAAAACAAATAGATGTTAATGCAAAGATGAAAATAATCTGGAATTACAGTGAAAATCAAAGTAGCTGGACATACCTGTCAGTCCTGATACTCCGGGGAAGTGTTAAGTCTTCCAGAATCAAAATCATCTTGTTAGAGTGTCGAGCCGCTCACCCCTGAAATAATCGCCTGCACACTATCAGGGGACAGTCGGGAACAAAGCAATATACACTCCGTTATGAAACAACAATCACTTTCTCCATCCCTCATACATACACAGTCATCCGTGTGAGCCTCTGTGGAAATGTGTAGTCTCATGTGATGTGTGGTTAAATATGCACAGACACACACACACACACACACACACACACACACACACACACACACACACACACACACACACTCAAACTCAGATGCTGAACCTTGATTTGAAAAGTTAAATGAATGCTCTCCACAGTGAGTCAGAGATTAAACTTGTTTTTTGTTACCTGGTGGCTCATTTGGAGTCTGTGGGGGGTAAAATAGGATCTGCCTTAACACACACACACACACACACACACACACACACACACACACACACACACACACACACACACACACAGAGTGTCATCCTTGCTGTTGATAATGGTGTTATTTCAGATTTAACTTTCTTTCAGGATGTTGATCGGTGGCTAATAGGAATCTAAAAGGATTATTGAATGCCAATTACCATGAAAATGTAATAATGATAGTTTTGTGTTTATGTGCTAACTTCAGGCAGTGCAGCCTAACTTATCATGGCCCTTAATAGGTTTTCGGTGTTATTTTTATCATAGAGAATGAATGAACTAGCATCACTGTTGTGAAATGTAATTTGTGGAGGTTTGGGAACGAGATTTGATGGTTGTCCTGTGGGTTGTAATTATATTTGTTTGAGTAAACTACAGTTCAGATCAGATATGGAATCGGTTCTCATGCAAATCAAACAGAAAATGATAAACAGCTGTGTGTTAGCCTATTTGGATGAGTTTATTCAAGGAAACAAATCATTCCTGTAGTGCAGACAAAATAAATTAAGTTGTGATATTTAATTTGTGAGAAGGTAAATTTTAGGAACAAAAGCTGATTAAAATTCAGCAGACTTAGCATTAAGGGACCTTATCATCAAATCTTGACATTTAAAGTCACTATGTTTGATGTTCTATTGAAAGTGTGGAGTCAGAGAGTAACAGTGACTCATGGCAATGACGGCTGTTTGTCTGACTCAGACTAAGTCTTAGTCAGTGCTGTACTTATTCAACATTAAAATAACACGGCAACTTTTTGGGAAATGTGCTTATTATCCATCATCTTTAGGGCAGACAAGCGGATAGAGAACTTTCTCTCCTCTCTGCAGCAAAACACAGCTCCACACCACCAGACAGATAACTGCTAGTTAGCTTAGCTACTATGAATGTTAGCAATCATCAAGTATACATATCTGTTCATATCTGTCTTTGCCTGCCTGCCTTTTTTTTCCACAGTAAATGTTAAGCACGGACTGAGTTCTATTAATTACAGCAAAGACATTTTTGGAGAAAAATGTATTCAGTGACTTTTGAGTTAGCTTTCTCTACTGCCCTGCTGTTAGCGTTCATTGCAGACATGCTAACTAGCAGTCCTCCATCCTGTTGGGGTCTGAGTGGAGGGGGGGGGGGGGGGGGGGGATCTATGTTCATCCATGTTTGGCTCTAAAAATAAATGACAATAAGTACATTTCCCAAAAAGCTAGTATGTCTGTATAATATTTGATTAATTCTCCTCCAACAAGAACATTAGGAACATACACTCCTCTCTATTTTCATTATAAAGTACCAAGGGGGGAACAGACCTCCCATTTCTGGCTGGTGATGTCCTGTGCTTGTGTTGCAGCTCACCAGCACACGAGTGAGTCAGCACGGTCTCTCTGTAGTCACTGATAAACTGATTCAATGCAGAAACAGCGCAGCGCTGCAGCTCAGAGACCTGTCAGGTCTAAGCTCAGATATCGTTTGATTTGGTTTTCTGGGCATCAGTACACATGCCTTTTCACCTGAACGTAGGAAGTTATGCAACAATGCAGTGTAGATCACAGCATGTGTGAACTCTAGTTGAATTCATTCCAAAATACACGATCCGGCAGAAAAATTGCTTGTACAGAAGGCCTGGGGGATGAAATGATACCAACGGAGATGTTTCACCAAGAGCAATACAGGTATTTTTGTGCTCCCTGCCTGGCTTATAAACAGCCTATTGTATTCCTTGATTATGGAGCGTAATACCAGCCAATCACATAACAGCTGTGTTGTTTGGTCGCACCCTTGACATGTGACACAGTCATTGTGGTGATAATGGCTCATAACAGAGAACGCACCTATGTGCTTGTTTGGCTTTTTGGGAGGATTTTATCTGTCTGATAAATGAATTGGTTATGACACAGTTCTGCCACAATTATTAACAGCGATATGTCTGTTTATAAATATGGGAAAAAAAAGATTTAAATATATTTGTGTCTTTTGTGTCTCCAGGTAACGTGTCTGCAAGACTTTTTTGGAGACGAGGACGTATTTGTGGCGTGTGGTCCAGAGAAGTTCCGCTACCAAGATGACTTGATGCTGGATGAGAGTGGTGAGGCCACTGATAACTGGAATTTTCATTCTGTTTCCTCTCTTCCCTCTTTCCTTCCTTCCTTCCTTCCTTCCTTCCTTCCCTCTTTCCTTCTTTCTTTCCTTTGATCATATGCGAGCAATTTATCATAATAATTCAACAAATTGTGGTACAGTTACAGAGATGCACAGCTCTGTCGACTCACGAGTTCTAAAATTGAGGGAATATTGAGTCTCAAATTAATAATGCACTTTGATTTGATGTTCATAATTTGCTCATTTCAGTAGTAATGAAGACAAAAACAATTCTTTTCCATTGCCTGTTTACGAGCACACACAGTGAAGGGCAATAGCCTCAGATGATGAATATGACTTTTATGATAATGCACTTTTCAGAAAGTTCAGACTCTTTAGGATGTTGTGGCATGGATGGAGGGAGGATGTAGTCGTCTGTGGTGCTCCCCTGAGAGGCAGAGAGGGTGGAGCAGCAAGCAGGACGACTCTGAAGGGTGAATTGGCGATAATTGGGAAGAAAAAAACAAAACACAGGTCATACCACCCAGCCCTTCTGTTCTCTCTGGTGTTTGACTGTTTGACCGTCTGAAGGATTATATGAAAAAGTTATGAGGCTGAATTTCACCCAGCTTGGTCGAGGGGTGTCATGTGGGCAAACGGAGAAAATCAGCATTTCTTTAAATTTGGCTGAGTCTGCCACGGCAAAGATAAGTGCTTTCCGAGTTCCCTTTAGTTAATCAGAATAAAATGATCTCCATTCAGACTGTTAAAACTGAATCAACGCCCTCTCTCAGCCTTGCCTCCTGTCGTGCTCCATGTTTTACAACACTCATCATGCTGCTCTACTACTCCCTGTTCCCCCTCTACGTCCCAGCCTCCTGGTTCAGGTGGCAAAGGACTGTGCAAACTGTCCAGTTCAATACGCTCCATTGCATCTTTTCCTCGCTTCTCTTGTCTCAGAGGAACAGGTCCTCTTCACTTAGTCATATTCTAACCTATTATATATTTTCTTTGCTTTTGCTCTTCCCTGCCTGTCTCCTCACCACGGTCGACTGAGGATAGATTTCTGTCCTCACTTCACCCATCTAGCCGTGTGTTGCTGTCTGTCTCCCTCGTCTGCTGCCTGACTCCTGCCAGTTAGCACTCATCTGTATTCATCTCTATTGCTGAGCTCTGGCTCCTGTTCAAAAGGTTTATTAAATTCATTTGTGTTCCTTGTATCCCTTCATCCATTAAATAATGTAAATCCCACCCATATCGCCACTTCCTTCTCCTTTTTTTCTTTCCCTTTCTCTTCCTTCTACCCTCTCTCCTGTAATTTAAAAAATGTCATGGCTGGCAGAGACTTTAGCCAGTTTCTTTTGTAACTGTCCTCTTTCTTCAGAAAGACCCCTCAGCAAACAACCTCGTACATGAAACGAGGCATTTAAAGATCATATTTTTAGAGTATCTGTATTTTCATTATTGCTCATTGTCACCATAAAAGGTTTTTCATGATCAGCTGTGAGGATCTCTGCAGCCACTTAAGCACAAATTATATAATTTCCCATCCCATAATTACATAAGGGTTTGCATGGTGTCACTGTGCACACTTCCAAGTTCTTGCACGTCCACTGTCTGAATCCTACTGCCTCCTGTCTATTTTGGAGTATAATTGGAATGTTACCCACTACATTCCTCATTCTTCAAGGTTGAATAAACTACTACTTCTCCTCTTTTTCTTTTTTTTTTTTTGCATTTGGTGGCAGCAGCCTCTTTTTCAATTTAGTTTTCGGTATCCCATAATCTAAGGTCATCTATGTTTATTTGTCAACGGTGAACACAGGGGCAGCTCAAATTAAGAATAACATCACTTGTTTGCTCAGAATTTTAGCTGCAGGGGATGAAATTCACTTCCAACAAATTAGTTTGAAAGTACAATGAATATTATACTGTTAGTGCTTCTATTAAATATGAGTTAAACATGCATAAATGAGGTGTAAGTGTCATCATCTAAATATGTCTTAGACCAAGACCAACTGTTGTAACTGCAAATTGCATCATTTTGAAATTCAGCTGTTGGAAAACTTCCATTTAAAAGTATCAGTTAGCTTCAGATAGTTTCTTCTTTTCTTCCTTAAATTGTTGTTGTTGTGGTTACCAGGAGGAAATTGTATTGATTCACATTCCTTCTCTAGAAGCTTACCTCGACCTTCCAGACAGACAGAGGAGCAAAGCAAGAAACCAACAGGAAGAGAGAGACTGTCAGTGTCGGAGCTGCAGACGAGTTCGCCTCCTCTCAGCATCACTATAATTATCCCCTCTGCCTCAGCTCTGGCACACTGTCATCATGTTAACACTCTGCATTGTACATTAATCACCGGGCCACAACGATCACCACACAAGCGCTGAAGGCGCGCACGCACACACAAACACACACACACACACACACGTGCACACACAAATAAACAAGATGTACCTGGGGGAGTCATCAAAACACCACCTGCGTGTATGTATGGGCATGAATTATTGATCTACTTGAACTGAACAATTCAGTTCCATTGAAAAACCCGTTACAATGATAATGGGGTGTTTTTTCTTGAGCTCTGTATCAAAGACATATATTCTACAGAAGTCTGTGGAATGTCATGTGTAGACAGGACAGCTCTCCAGCCTCACAATGATTAAGTTAAAATGGCATTTGGACACACAATTAGCCTTTAATAGATTGTGCACCATCCTGTGATTTGGAAAGTGCAATCGGCTGTGATGCGATTTGAATTTGAATTTAAATTAATTGCACAGCCTTTTATAGAATGATACTGTGTGACACTGAGATAAAGGGTAGATAAACCAGAAGGAGAGCAAAGTAGGTCTAGAAATATTTCAGAAACTTCAAATCTCTAGATCCTCAACGATGCACGTATTTGTGTGGAACGACTAATATGCAGCACTTGGACTTACACATGATATACATATGATTTATCTTCTTCAGCATTTATTGTATCTCTATGGGTCACTGTCCAGATGCAGTGTTACGAGCCTCTGCGAAAGTGATTTGATCTGACTTCAAACATCTTTTTTGAATAAATTAATAAATAAATAAATAGGTTGTGCAGGAAACAGACCGCCAACCTCCCAATCAGAATATTCAGTCACATGCTGTGCATGTGCTCGCATGTGTGTGTTGAAGGAAAACAAAGGCTAGGGACTATTCAAGTTACACTGCCAAATGCACGTGCTGGTGCACATGTACTCAAAGTAGTAGGGTGTTTTGATGAGCCCCTGTAAACACCCATCGTCTCATACACGTGCAGGCAGCGCCACACATGGCTGAGTAGAATCTCCCCTCTCTGCCGGTCTAAGAGGGATAATGAGCTATAATGAGGCTGGTTAATGAGCGGGAGAGGAGCAAAGTTTTAGGGATGAAGGAGGCAGGGAGGATGCAGAGTACCATCACATGGCTCATTTATCAGCACTGTGTGTCTATAAGATATCAAGACCTGTATGAGTCATGGCTGCCACTCTGGAAACGCCACAGTAAGAGCGTTGGGAGTGCGAGAGCAGAGGAGGTCAGTGCTCATTATTTCAGGGGACCTGGAGGTAAGAGCTGTTACAGCACATTAGTGGTTTGCTCGTTTTCCTTGGATCAAAGAGGTCGAAGTCAATCAAAATATCAAACAGCCACTGTTCAGAAATGCCATTAAATTTTAAATGTTGGCCTGTTAACAGAATTGACATGTTGCAAAGTTTCATGTCTTTGTGTGTCTCAAAATATCCCAGTGTTACACACTTAACTAGATCAGTTCATCATTATAGATTTAAGATCCTGGATTTGTTCCATATATTGATTTTGGACGACTTTTACATCTTGTCAACCACTTAAAGTGATAAATAAGTTTCATATTTCTTCTGAAGCCTTCTCTTTTTATATTTGCAGAATGTCGTATAATGAAGACCTACGGGAGGATGTCTGGCTCTTTGAGCAGGGGTTCCCCCAGGACCTTCAACCAAACACGCCGCAGCAAGTCCCCTGCATCAGGTACATCAATTAGTTTCTCTCCTCTATTCTTCTCTTAATTGTGGTAGAACTGTGTCATTGGACCTCATTCTCGAAGTATTCTTATGCATACATTTATTCTTAGACACTATGTTTCTCTACTCCTTTGCCTCTTTTAACATTAAAGTCTCTGCAAGCCTGGGTGAGTAGGAAGGTGTGAGGAGCATCGAGTCCTCAGGTTTTCTTGTCTGTGAGACTAAATCGAGGGCAAAGTCCTGAAATGTTTAAGAATATTTTAAGAAAGAGGCCCATTGTCTTGTACTTGCTTTTCCACCACCTGGTACCAGCTCCAGTCAGCTTGACATGCTTTTGGTACTGGAATTTTTCACTGCTCCACTAACCATCAGGGTGGCAGGCCTTCAGAGCAACTGTCATAAACTGTGGCGATGTCATCTTCAATACGACGCAACAGTTTCGATAATTATTGAATATTTTACACTTCGTATCAGTGGCTGACATCACAGATGGTTCGACCATTATTATTTCACGGTCAGTGTGTCCAAAACAATACAGCGAGAGAAAAGTCCATTAATGTACCAAACACATGATCCGCATCTCTGCATAGTGCAGAATAAACAGAAAAGAACGTGGCCTATGTGTCATCTGACGACTGCTGCAACAATTGCCATTTCTCTCTCGCTCTCGCTGAGCTGTTCAGAATGAAAACAGAGCGTACAGCGTCTTGGAGGAAGATCAAAAGGTAAACCTTGTTTAGAAAAATGTCAGTGCTTAACATAGCTTTCACACAACTTTAACTCTTTGGTAACTTTGCCGGATAAGTCACCTTCACGTGGCTTACATTTGATCAGCAAATTAGCAGGTTGTGACGTCTGTCTATCTTGTATTCAGTGTAAAAGCTGAAGTCAAACGTAAATGTGAATTTAGAATATTCCTTGACAGCCGTAGTGGGATTTGCAGGCAGCTGTTTAATGGAGTTGTATAGTGAACTTAACAAATCTGCAGTGTTTTTATGTCACTTCTGAGTATCAGCTCAGCTTGCTTGGAGAAGTACCACATGATTACCTGCTGAAAATCAAAAAGGGCGTGTTGAGCCAGCACATGCAGTTCTAACCAGCTAATGTGTCCCTGCATGTATGTGTTCATTGTCTAATGCCTGATAGACGCAGTTGTGAGATGTTTGTATTCTAATAACTCCTTCTGGGATTGCTGAGTATGTTCAAGCTCATTACTTAAACGGCGTTGCAGCAAATGAAAATGATATGAATAAACACTGCAATCAAATCAGAGCTCTGCAGTGTGTCTGGCAGTGTTTACTGTGTGTTTGTGTGTGTGTGCACGTCTTGTTGCATGCAGAATATGAATTAAAAAGATTTCACAAGGGAGCGGAGAAAAAGGCAAATGGGGAGAACAGGAGCGAGGATGGGAGGGAACGGGGGTGGGGGGTAGAGGGCTGGTGACTCAATCCTGCAGCTCCTTCACCTGACATATAATGAAATGTAATGATATAGTGAGAGCTAATACTAGTACCTGCTCTACTGATGTCTTGTTTATGCTCTACTATTAATGCTAAACGCAAACGTTATTGTGATTCATTCATTTGTGAAGTTAGAGGCAGGAATATTCAGTCTGGCTCAAAGCTGATGAGGACTTGATTGTTTTGGAGCTTAAGCAAACACCGTGTTGTTCTTTTCGCGATTGCACAGCTTGAGCTTTGGCTGCGTTTAAAACACCCAGTGAATGCAACAGTGCACTTGACTTTTCATCCTATTGTTTTGCATAGAGTCTTTCTGGATCGGGGGATGATTTCAAAGGTGATGCAACCTACAGAAACTCCTTCCACCTGCTGTTGAAGCTCATAAACATGTACAGACATAAACATCATTTTTAGGATTTGCAACAGCTTTGTAACGTCTCACATAGAAGACAAGCAGGATGTTTTGTGTTGAGCTGCGGATGGAAGAGGGTGGGGAGAAACAGGGAGGAACAGAAAGTCCTGGATGCTGATGGTTTGAAAACTTTGGGGGAAAGGTTATGAGAATGAGTCATACACTATCTGATCTCCTTGGCTGAAGCAGTCTGGAATGAAGGTGTGTGAGAGAGAGGGAGAAAGAGAGAGAGAGAGAGAGAGAGAGAGGGAGAATGAGACATGGGGGGGACCACTCGTCTTGGTTGCCATAGAAACATAGCACAGTTAGGTGCATGTAGCTACAGACACAATAGCCTGTGACATCCAAATATGGGAGTGACTTCCTGTGAAATGGCCTGCAGTGGAGCTGACTGACGCTCGGCCCTCGCTTTTTCCCTTCTGAGAAATGCTCCCCTGCTGGCGGCACTTCCGCCACTTAATTTCAATAAATGTTCCCGGAAAGCACGGCACCGTGTTCATCCTTGAAAACATCATCATTTTGTTTGAGGAGAGTTTATAGCAGAGCAACGAGACAAATAATTGATAGGTTTGCTGTTTGACCTCGACTGTTTGTTTTTCATTTTAACATCACGCCGCGCCTCCTGTCCCCGAGTCAACAACTGAATGACTTTGTGGAGGGACTCCAGTCTCACCACTGGTGGTCAAAATAAACATGAAAAGAAGAGGCTGGAGCGGATGAGTGTGTGTGAAATATATTATGATGTTTCCGGTGAAACCACATAGGGCTGAACGCTTAAAAGGCCATTCTAAATGATGTATGTGGGGCAGCAGAGAAATCCTAGCCACCTATTTGTGTCCTACTGACCTAAGAAAACATATGTTTGGTACTAATGTTTTTATTATAGTTATTTTTTTCAAAGAAATGTTGAACACAGTCCATAGTCTGTCAATACAGGCAAAGACGCAGCCCCTGCTAGCATTTATAGCTGTTAAGCTAACTAGCAGTTGAGGGCCTGGACCTCTGTAATGCATTATTTTATTACCTTGAAGCAACATGTTGGTTGACGCCTTGTGTGTTAGCATTAGCATGTCTTTGTCCTTACGGGTTGAAATTACAGTTGGGAAACGCGGGTTGTCTAATGGGCCTTGGCCTTTAAAAAAAACAACAACTCAAAAACAATAAAACAAAAAAGTTGGTCTATGTAGTGGTAATAAAGATCAAATATAATGTGCAGCTTGAAAGCCATGAACTGTTCAGAGTGATGTAGTTAGATGATCGATTATTCATGGTGTGATCTCATCCCTGATGTCAGAGGAGCCTTTAATCTCAGCTCTCTGAGATGAAATGGAAAGTATGGACACCAGACAATGTATTGATGTTTAGAAACCAGCGCTACTAGAATTTCATTATTTCTCATCCACCCTGTTAGAGCACAATAAAGAACTTCATTAGTTTAAAATCTTGCTGCAGGTCTCCTTCCAGCAGCTTTGATGTTTTCCATTCGGCCAAAAAGGGCGTTAATAATATATATTTTTTATCACATCCAATAATCTGGCCAGGAGGCGCAGTGGAGAGGGGATGTGGAGCGTAAACGGTGACAGAGAGAGTGAGACGGGAAAGTGAGAGACGGGCTGTCAGACAGCACCTGGTGTACCTCACGGTAGTGTGTGTGTTTGTGAGTGTGTGTGTGTGTGTGTGTGTGTGTGTGTGTGTGCGCACGCACATGTTCGTCAATGTGTGTGTTTGCAACTGAGACCTTGACACCACTGATGAACAGAAGTGTATGTTTTTGGGAGTTATTGATATTTGTACATAACAAACAAAATTTTATGCTGACTTCTACTGATTTTATTACAAATACGAGACAAAATTACTGAAAATCAAACCAAAATGGCAAAATATATGATGTCTGACAGAGGTGCAAGGACATTCGTCTTCGTGCCTCACACGCACAATAATGTGTCGTGTGTGTGTGTGTGTGTGTGTATAATCTGTGTATTTCAACCAAGGCGTTTTAAGGCCTTCAAAATATGCACTGAATGTCTGAAGGAGTATCATTGTAAGATCTAACAGGAGCCAGTGTTTGTCACAGTTTTCCCTAACAGCCTGTTTGACCCGATAATCAAAAAAAAGAGGTTAGAATCAAATCCAAACTCTCAGTTCTTCGTGGTCAGTGTGACAAATTGTCAGGATTTACAAGAGAGGAGCCAGAAGGCAAAGATACAACATGGCGTTTGTGTGAGTTTGTTGTTGCGTCTTCTCGGCTTGACGTTGTCACCACTCAAGCATCAATCTGTGATGAACTCATGACCCCAATTATAGACACACACAGACCTCAAATGAAGTGTGAAAACAATTTTTCACTCAACATAGTTTCTCTGGCTGTCTGTCTGTGCAGATGCCACACGTCAGCTTAAGTTAACACAGAATTGGAGTTGGTGTCAACCAGCCAAACTCTGACACTTCAGGGTCACACCTCCCTCTTTTTGTCATGAGCAAAATATCGCAGTGACACCAGAGCAGAAGGAGAGGAGTGCAGGATAGACGACTCAACCATAATCTTAAATTGAGGGTGTTACAGTGCTTCCTGAACACCTCAAGATATCTGAAGCCTTCAGGACTTTTTTTCCCCGTGGCAGAGAATCTTCTCAGGGAGAGAATAAAAGACTGTAAACAAATCCCAGTTGACTTTCATTGACATTGTTCCTGTGCTGCTGCTGCTGCAGCTGCTGCTGCTGGTATGAACATTTGCCGCCACCTCCGCCACCACGTGAGATGTCATTAATGATTTCTGTGTGGTCTGATTGCCACTAAACAGCATCACAGCTCAAAGTTGCTCAAAAAAAGTTTGCTGAATTTTATTAAACTCTCTCTCTCTCTCTCTCTCTCTCTCTCTCTCTCTCTCTCTCTCTCTCTCTAAGCTAAGGAGGAGGAGGCAGTCAGTCCTTCATAGATTCTGAAACTTCTATTGTTTTGTTGACCAAACATCCTTGAGAGGAACGGCTGCTATTTTTAACTGAAATTCACCCAGATTAACATCTCGTGGAAGCATGCTCTACATTCCAGGCCTCCTTCCTCCTCATGGTGTAGTTTAGAAGATAGTTTGTAGTGTTTATAGCTCAAGTGGAGGAGCTGGTACCCCTTTTGTTGGAATGATGCTTCGGTCCCCTTTCCCCTTATGTCCACTGATGGGGCGCAAGACAGAGAGGCGTGTAATTTATACTTCTCTCACAATAACTGTGTTGAACACAGCAGTTTAACACAGAAGTTTGTGCAAATAATGTTGGAAACCTCCCCCACGTTTGTCTGTTCCTGGGTTGAGATGATTTGACGCACATACAGTGTTTTAATATATATAAGATGTCATATTTTTGATAGAGTTAGACAGTTTTTAAACTCAAAGCCATATTTCACCCAAAAAGAGCATTTTGTACTTTCAAGTACTCACACATACTGTAGGTGTCTTGTGTTTAGAAAGATTCTTTTTTTCCCCTCCTGTGTCACTGATTTGTGACTTGCGAATGCAGAAAGAGCCAGTTACATGCAGTGCGTGATACATTCCTTTTTTGGAAAGCTCAGATCAAAGTATTTGTGGATTACTGAGTATACGGCTGGATAAAGATGGTGGGGATTGTTCCAGATTATGCACTCGAATAATTGTAAATGCATGTTTTTCTGCAGTTTTGCTGTTGTTAGCCGTCAGTTGCCATGAACTTCAAGCTAAATATACGTGGCTGGCTCTTTCTGCATTCCGATATCACAAAGAGATTATGCAGGAGGAAAAAAAACATCTTAGTAAGCTTGAGACACCTGTTTGTGAGCGCTTGGAAGGCAAACTACACTCTCAAGTGAAGCATTGCTTTAAGAAAGAAGCATCACTGTCACAGAAGAAAGAACAACAGAGAGTTGAGATCTGTTAGCAGCTCTGTGAGCGACTGGAAAATAGATTCCAAGCAGCTCGACAGTGTCTGTGGTGAGTTGACACCGTGAGCTGCTGAAATGATCTCATGATCAGGCCTTCAAACCACATACAAATGAATCAAACTTGGTTCAGAATATGAACAATTAACCACATCATTGTCTTTTAAGAGCAACGACTAAGTAGGGTTTCATAAACCCAAACCTGCCTCCAGTCATGGGATGATGTTGCCACCAGTGTAAACATCAACGCAGCCTTGCCATTTAATTGTTTTTTTCTTTCAGCCTCTGTTATTTAGTTTTGTCTCCGCTAATATTTGTCGTGCTGCGTGTACTTATCACTTTACAGTCGAGAACATTTGTACCCTTGCAGATCAGAAAAAGACAAACATTAAAAGACTTTGACAACAGCTGGAGCTGGAAAACATATCATTTATGACTTGATTATCAGAAGTCACAATATTTAATCTATTGATTCATGTTCATGGTGGCTTTGAGACTGAAGCAAACAGCAATAAATCCTGGATTTACTGGATATTGCATGACAGTGAAAGTGACAAACAGATATGCGGAAGAAGAGTTTTACCTCCACAGCGTAAGAGACAGACAGAGAGAGACGAGACTTCAGGACGTGTCTTGTGATCTGATTCTAACAGGAGGCAGCGAGGACAGGGCCAGCTGTACACTTTGCTTGGTTGTGTAAGGTGTGGTACATTTCTAATGTTGAATTCCTTCTTAAACGTGATGTAAATCATTGTTTGCGATGATGCTCCAAGTTTACGGTCCATCAGACTTCCGGTTGGATTCAGATTCTCGTACTGAACAGTAGTGAAACACGGTGGTGTCAACATTACAAGTCTGTATCAGCAGACGTCCAGAGTTCGTTGCATTCAGATTGAAAAGCTAGCTAAGAGCTTTAAAGAATACAAAAGCAGGAACCACTGGTGAAGGGCACTTGTTTCTGCTACAGTCGTAGGCCCGATACGTAGCGGCACCTAGAGAGTCAAGTTAAAAAAAAAAAAATTGTAAAAGGTTTGAAAACTCATGTCTATGGACAGTGATCAATACTTTAGATTCAAGAAGATTAGGAATTCTTGTGCCGAGCCCCGAGAGTCAGTAGATTTAAAAGACAACAAGACAAATAAATAACAAAAAAAGAATAAAATAGAAGCAGTGATATAATGCGATATAGAAAAAAGGCAGAACAATTTTTCTGTATGACATTATACACAATAAAATATACACATGGCCAACCCCAAACACCCAATGAGATGGTGTTTAAGTTGTCAGGATGGAACTGGAGAGATGGAGCATGAGCCAAGGAAAAATCCCTTATGTTGTGAGGCAGATTCAGGAATTTTTTCGACCCACTTTTTTAAAAAATAGAGAGAGCAGCCAGGGTGAGTTTCACAAGGCTTGTCGCCCCTGGCTTTCATCTCCTGCACTTTCGCTCTTAATTCAACCCTGACGTAATGTACTCTCCTAAAAAGAAGCCGCCAAAAAATAAATAAATAAAAAAATAGCATCTCTCTCTCTCTCTTTCTCTTTCACTCTCTCTCACTCTCTCCCTGTGGCTGCGTGCCGGTGCGCGTCACCGTGTGCGCAAGCGGCGTCTCTCCGCCTCTGAGCGTCCGTGTACTACAGCGCGCGCCTCTGTCTCCCCCATTCACCAGTTTACTACCACACTGGGACGAACCGCGTACACTGAGCTGCTCCTCTTCCTCTTCTTCTTCTTCTTCTTCTACTACCTTTCTGTGGATTATCACTGTGCTTTTCATCATGCTGGAAGTGGAAGGTAGGACCCTAAAACGACGGTTTGTTCCGTCACCTTCACGCGTTCTCGGTCGGATCATGTGTAGATCTACATTTTTGTTTCGCGGGTCGTTATTAACGGAGGTGTCACGGTCTGATGTATCGTTACCGTAGGGTGAAGCCGGGGGGAAATGTTAACGCTCGCGGTTGTGTAACAGGGAGGAGTGTCCGTCCCCGTGCGTAACCCGTGATGCTGAATTTTCATCAATGAAAATGTCCAGGAATCATTAAAACAATAGCGCTCGATTCATTTTGAGAAATCAATAAAATAAATAACTATACTGCCGTATTGTATGATGCAGCGGAAGCCGGCGAAGCTATGGTTTTTTTTTTATTTCTGCTTGTCTTTAATAATTCAGAAAGTTCTTTGATCTCGGTGGGACATAAACATTCTACAGTGAATGTTGGACGACTTCTCTCCCTCAGGTTCACTTCCCTGCCTCACAATAGTCTCTGAAGAGGAGCCGGAGACTATAAATGAAAGATTGGCTTCAGGGAATTCTTGAGATTGTTGGCTAACATGAAACAACAAAAAAAGGGAGAGTAGAGAGAGAAAAAAGTGTAGTAGGTGATATTATTGCTCAGTTCTTCTCTCATGTTTGGGATTTTTCTTTTGAATACTAAAGAGAAGTCAGCCAGTCTCCACCCCGGTCACGTCATTTATATTCACAGATGTTATTCCGCATCTTTTGCTCCTTGTTGGATTTTTTATGGACTGTAGGTTGCGTGATGTTCTTTTTGTGTGTGTGTGTACAACACACGAGCAGGATTGCTAAAGTTGTTCAAATGGAATGTGTTTTAAAGGGTTTTATTATTCAAACTTCTACCTGATCCAAGTTGAACGTCTGTCAGAGATTAAGAAATTTATACAGTTTCCATGTTTGTAGTCTTTTATTTCCATTCTTTCATTTTACAGTCATTTCATTCCTGCAGCCGTGCAGATCTTCCGGTGAATCACACAGAGCTCATAATCATGCTTTCATCAGGAGAAGAACTGATGTTTACGGAGCTGAAGCGATTCATCGATTAGTCGATCAAAAGAAAAAACTGCCGACTGTTTCGATGATCGATTCAGGATTTCTGTCTTTTATCAAACAAACAAAAATGTCAAATACTTGCTGATTCCAGATTCTTAAATATCAGATTTGCTTCCAACTTGAGTGACAGAGAATGAAGAGTCTTTGGACAAAGGAGGAATTAAAACGCTTCCATTTGAGCTCTTTGAAGCTGTGATGAGCATTTTTCAACAAAAAAGTGACGTTTTTCATCGTGAAGTTAATCATCAGACTAGCGTAGTTATACGTGACATTCAGGGGCAACCTCGGATGAATCCAGTGTTCTTGTTTAATGAGGTTGTGCCAGAGGGTTTGTGCTGGGCTGCAGCTGCAAACTGAGCTGAGGTCAGTAGTGCATTAGAAGCTCTGGTTAAAATGAGGCCGGTGTTGACTTCCAGCTGTGCACTTGTAATTATTTGGTGGATTAAGGGCTCAGGTATAACTGGCTTTTTTCATGGTGATGTGATGCAACAGGATTTTTAGCGAAAAGGGAAAAAAGAGCAGACTTCTGTGTGCTCTTTTCTCTTACACCCCCATCCTGTCCTCCTCCTCCTCTTCCTCCTCCTCCTCTGCCTCATTCATAGATGCTGAGGGCGAGAGTGTGGGCTGCTGCTAGACACTGGACAAATATAACCACACTTACAAACTTGCGCTCACATTGCCTCTTTTTCAATATTTCCACCCCTCTCATGCTCCATCGTCTTTCTCCCTCCAGTGAATGGGACGCCGGCCAGTCAGCTGTCCACTCCTCACACAGGAAAATCTCCCAGCCCCTCCCCCACCAGCCCGGGCAGCCTCAACCAACGTCAGGTAAGGCAACAAGTGCAAACAGACACACACTCACCACACCTGTAGCACCTGTACCTGGTACTAAATGTATAACACATCCCCCTCTATGTTCTCAGGAAATGGACAAAGCTGTGACTGAGCATAGGCCGACTGCGTCTTAGAGGTGGGGGGGGCGGGGAGCGCAGGGCGTTAACCTTTCACCTCCCACGGGTGCTGCTCTGGGGAGTGTCTAGATTTCAAGGGCCATTCCTCTTTACATGCTGATACTCTTGTCATGTTTCCACCCATAATTCCTCATGGAGAACTTAATTAAAAGACCAGCACCGACTTTTAGAGATCTGTTGCTAATTGGTGCAATATCTGAGCTAAAGATCTGAACGAGCACAACTGATCCTGGGTTAATTTCATGCCATTTTGTACATTTGTGTGAACAGTTTAGAAAAAAATCGTTTAACGCTAGTAAATTGGATTATTTTGACTTTTCTTTGTCACGTATTCATTCATGAACCTGAGTTTAACACATGTAAACACCCGGTATGTTTTCTGTAGCTGATGAAACCTCACTGTGAAGTTATTTAGAGAAAATACTACTGTACAGAGGAGGAGCATGCAACTCCAATGGGATATTCGCAAAAATTAGTTCATGACAAATGTGCGTACGAGTGCGTGTGTGCGTGTGTGCGTGTGTTGGAGATGAAAGTATTTGTTAATCCAGTCCTCAATGGCTATGATGGTGGGGGGGCTTTTAATATCTCAATCTTAATCAGACCACGTTTCCTCACAGCAGTTCTTGAATTTAATCTGCTGCTGATTTAGTTCCTGGTCTATCATGAACACACGCACGCGCGCGCACACACACACACACACACACACACACACACACACACACACACACACACACACACACACACACACACACACACACACACTCTACTCAAATGGAACCCAACTTGAACTTGCCACTGGAACTTGAAACTCTTTTCTATCGGGCGATGTTGATTTATTTTGTAATTATTTAGCCATTTATTGGTGCAGGCACAAGAGGTTTGTAGAAAGGGAAAAGCGTAAAGAACGTTTGTGAAAGACTCCTATATGTCTGTGTGTACAAGCGAGTGAGTGTATCCATCAACGTGAGCCCAAAGAATGAATCTCTTTGGTTTTCAGCGTGAAGCATCTAATGTGAACCCTTTACACTCCTCCGTTTCTTCTTCTCCGTTGAGATAATTTGCAGTTTTTTCACGGAGTGAGATCCTGAGATGTTACGAGAGGTGAGGGAGGGGTACCCAGATGTAATGAGAAAAAGAGCAGATTTGTTGCCCTTATCCTCTCTAAATTGGACCACACTGCCCTTCATTTTGCTTCCATCCACTTTTCTCGTCAAACATAAGCCTCTGCAAATTAGCTGTGTCGTACTACTCTGACCTCAGCAGTACAGCGGTTAAACTCCAGTTTTACACAAGTCGAGTGTGTATTTCTCACAGAGAGATTATTTCAGTCTTTGACACTCTATACTAAGCCTGCAATGGCTTGGCTGGAAAGAAGGGAGGAAGCCTCAGCCTATTATCGCTCCTCTCCAGCCTGCAGCTTCACACTCTTCAACTATATTACGATGTCATTCTCTCCTCCACGTTTTTTTTCCTTCTCCACCCTGTTAGCAACACCCCCACCTACCTTGTCCCTTCCGTCCCTGACAGATTCTAATTTCTATTTTGCTACACCCCCCCCCCCCCCATATCCCTACATGAAAGCGTATTAACTTCACAGGAAGAAGTTGTATTCCCTCATTTCCCTTGTAGACCAGTTTTAATCTTTTAGAAGACGGCAGCATGTTTCTGACACCATATTTGCACAATCTTTATTTCCTTCTGTGTCACATAAATTATCATAAATGCAGCTGCTCTCCTACACAATGGCGAGCGACCGCGCCATGACTCAGAAATTATACTTTATCTTAAAAAAAAAAATGGGACTCAAAAGCAGCTGCTTGCAGTTCCTCTTCAACCACAGCGCCTCAGTGACCTATTATGAGTTCACCTCGCTGGACCCTGCATTTAAACACTCAGAGGCACTTTACTGCCTGAAGTAGGTTACGTGCAGCACAGCTCAGACCATCACAACCTATTTCCTGGAGCAGAATATACAGACATAGTATGCCGCCCCCCCCCCGGCTCACATTTTCATCAATGTTGAGCAGGTCATGTGTGCAACCGAAAAGAAAAAACCTCTCCGACATGAAATTTCCATTTTCACACTGCTAGAAGACAACAGCTTGGTGCGCACTCTTCACATGTTGTGTGTTTTATACACTTGCCGCATGCAAGAGTGACCCATGTTTGTTTGTTTTGTTTGGTTTTTTATTAATGAATTGGCTACAGGAGCGTGAAATAGTGGTCTACATTCACAAAACGATCCCTACACTTTACATGATAATGCTCTCAGAGAGGCAAGTACGTCGGAGGTCATACTGAGTTCATATTCCACATTCACAGTAGCACAAACCGTTGAATCAAGTCAGACAGTTGAATGAATCATTCAAAATTATTGATAATATACACACACAGCGGCAGATTGATGGCGAGACAAACAGAAGGAGTGTGTTACCAGTCCAACAGCTGTTATACACCTGAATGTGTGTGTGTGTGTGTGTGTGTGTGTGTGTGTGTGTGTGTGTGTGTGACAGGAAGAATCATCAGGCATTAGTGTGTCACCAACATCCTCCTCTCACCATTGACTCATTTGTGTTCATCACCCTTTGAATTGCATGGTCCACTTCTCATTAATATCGTCCATATTTTGTGTTGGCTGATTCATAATTACATTGTGTGATTGTGTTTGTGTGTGTGTTTGTGTGCGCGCGTGTGTGAGAAAGAAAGCAGACTGATTAAAAAAAAAGTGTATAATGAACTTGTTAATTATTGTCTCCTCTCATCCATGTGAGTGTGTTGTTACTCATGTTTGTATTTGGTTGTATTATATTTCTTATTTCATGTTGTGTTCATGTCATTAGATGGCGGTTTTGTTTCTACACCTGCCAAAAAGAGACTGATGGTAGCACACGAGGAACGTGCAGGAGCTCAGAAGCCAACATATCGTTAGAAAATGTTGCAGATGGCATTAAATGTTTTTGTTGCGCTGCCATTTACATAGATAAAAGCTATGTAAATATAAAAAAAAAGACTAACTTCCTCATGTGAGGCTGCCAGCTCTTCTTGGCTCATTCATTTGTTTGTATTCTCTTTGTGTTAATTTCCATTTGTTCATGTCATCATTAAAATCTTTCTTGTTTCATTTTCAGTCCTGCGTTGTTGTTTTTCATTTACTGGCATCAGTATGAGTTGATGTTCATCGCATAGATGGAGGATGTTTATGATGATGATGAAGATGTTAACATTCATCAGCCACGCGCCGCTCTGTTGAACTTCTCTATCCAGCTGAGTTAGAGATCTCCAGCGGGGCATCCATCCCTCTGTCCTGCTGCTTCTGTCCTGGATTGATTATGGTGTGCGTGTGTGTGTGTGTGTGTGTGTGTGTGCGTGGGGGGGGTGGGGTGGGCTGTACAACCCCTAAGACATACACACACACACACACACACATGCACGCACACCAAAAGCATTTAATCATGGGACTTCCCGGGATTGCAGTACATAAGGACGTGATTAGAAAATGTCCCTGTGTCCAGCTGGCAGAGCAGAAAGGCAGAATCCCCAAAGAGTGTTGATCTCCTCAGACAAGAGTCTAATGAATTATGTTTCCTGTCTGTCTAGACACCAAAATAATAGCTAAGAGTTATTATCTACTGCAACTTGTGGTCTTATGAGAGGGCAGAGGAGGAACTTGGGACAAAACAAAACATCCTATTTCTATCAAGTCATATTAGATTTTTTTTTCCCTGCTGAAGCAAACAGTAATAAATCCTCGTTTTGCTGGATATTGCATGACAGTGAAAGTGACAAGCAGAGCTGCTGGAGGAGAGACTGAGAGAGACGAGACTTTAGGACGTGTCTCGTAATCCGATTCAAAAAGCGAAGCAGCCTTGAGGACAAGGCTAGCATTATACTTAGTTAGGTTATGTAAATGTGCGCAGCATGAATTCTTCATTTGACAGACTCCACTTTTTAATCATTATTTTTGCTACTTCACATCCGAGATGATGCTCCATGTTTAAGGTCACTCATGGACTTCCTGTTTAATTCATATTCATGCCCTGATCTGTATTCTGCTGCCGAGTGTTGCCCTTGCAGGTTTGAAGAGCACTGGCTCTTACCATGATGGACAAAAAACAAGTGTGTTCTTTAGTGGTGTGAGTCATACTCAGAGTGAAAGTATAGAGATGTTGAGGTAGTCAATGTTGTGTAACAGGGAGAGAGCAGGATCGGATAACAACAACAAGACGGCTCCTCCCTTTCTTGACAAATCTAATGATCAATATCAGCCAGACTCTCTCTCTCTCTCTCTCTCTCTCTCTCTCTTCTGTCACTCCAAATGTCTCACACAGGAAAGAGAGACACATTGTTCATAGAAGGTTGAACCCATTTCCCTGCCTGCAGACAGGAAATAGCCATATATAGGCTTCTGTGTCCACACTGGAAGTCTCATAAGCTGCCTCTCTCTCTCGCTGTCTGTCTGTCTGTCTCTCTCTCTCTCTCTCTCTCTCATTCTGAGCAGTTTCCATAGCAACAGTATTTTGTTTCCATCTGTGGCAGGAAGAGAGAGGCCGAGCCAGATAGAAGTTAAGAAGGAGAAAGGGAGTAGAGAGGACAGAGCTTGATGTGAGATAAGGGCACGAGGGAGGTAAACACACCGGAGAGGAAGTAAAAGAGCCAAAGAAGTATGTTTTGTGGATAAACCACATGAGGGTCATTGGTGTTGGGTTATTAAGTGTGATTTCTTGTTCTGGGAAGAGTGCCCGACTGAAAAACAGCATTACATAAACCAAATTCAGTACATCTAAATTCACCTGGTTGACATTCGGGTCGCAGCAATAGAGATAAGAAAAAGAGCTGGAGTCGGAGCTGGAATACGAGGGACGGAGATGATAGAGCATCTCCACTCTGAGAGACATTTTCAGATTGGTTGGCCTTTGCTGTCCTTGTGAGCTGTCCAGCAGTGTCACAATCTGACTGGACATCACAAAAATGAGAAGTTCACACAAGACTGGGGAGAAAATACCAAGAAGGACACTTGCTGGATGATATGCAAGGAAGTTTTATCTTCTGACCACAGCAAAGATCAGTTCCTATCACTTTCAACATGAAATAAGAAGGATTTGTTGAATATCTGCATTTGTTTAGGTTGAAATAAACACATTAGAGTGTTGGTCCGCAACAAACTGATGGGGTTCATGACCAGCTCACACGTGTTGTGCAAGCCATTTACAGTGCAAACTACATGGTAAAAATTCTCATCAGGTTCTGCTTATATTTTAGAGAAACCATACCAGTGTCCGCTGCAATCTGGCTGAATCTGGCACACTTGGGATTTTATTTCTCTGCTGGAAACCCACCAAACTCCAACAGCCCTCTTTGCCATGTGAACCCACTGATGGGCACATATTTAAGGGAAGACAAGGAACAGAAAGACAGCATAGTAATTTAATCGGTAGAGACGACTTAAAAATGTGTTTTTTTCATGTTACAGAAGAGGAGATTTGGTTGTTACCTCCTAAAACAAATGCTGTTAACTTATATGAAACCATTAAATCAGTTTGAAGGAGAGCAGAGCGATGCAGAAATTCAGAAAAAATAGAGGAAGCAGGTTCTCATTTACAGTCCCGACTAGATCTTTGCTCCCCATCGCTGCTGCTTCCATAACAACCAGACAGAAGGTTATGAGGTGCAGGGCGTAATGAGTTTTTGTCTTTAGATAGAAGCAGACGCTGCATCTCAGCTGCTCTTTCTCCCTGTAATGACCTCCTTCTGGCTAACAGGATGAAAGGCAGTATTCATTCGCCTTTATTAGTGTCACTAAACATGTGGTTTCATGTTTTATTGGTGATGAGAAGAAATGATGTGAGGAAATGGGTTCTGTGAATGGAGAGGAGCACACACACACACACACACACACACAGAGGTGGTTAAGAGAATACGCAATTAGTTTATATTCAGCTGGCTGGCTTAAATAAATCAGTTGTGGCTCTTTTCTTGAGCACAATGTATGCACAACAGAGAGCAGCACAATGAAACACGCAAACAGAAAGACAGACAGAGGGATGTTTTGACAATGAGTCTATTTTTGGACGTGTATTTGTTTCAGCGGAGCTCCAGAGACTCTCATTTAGCTGAGTGAGAAGCAAATTCCAAAGAATTTCAGATAATGCTGCAATGCTACAAATTAAAATAATTGGCTTCTTGCTTTTGTTTGTTTTTTTTGTGCCTTTTTTTCCCCCTCTTTTTTTTTGTCCACGCCGCTGTCATCGCTACAGGGGTCGCAGGGTTCCTCCACCTCTCTGTCTTCCGCTAAAGTTTCCAGCTCAGTGGAGGATGTTGGCGGATCAGTTCCTGAAGGTGAGGAGAAACTAGAATGTGTCATCTGACCATCAGTGGGCCAAAGTGGTGTCATATCAGTCACATGTGAATCATAATCATGATCATGAATGCATCTCTGTGTCACTCCATCCTCATCTCAGCACCCTCTCTCACACCTCTCACCCCTCTGACTCCATCAAACAAGTTACGACGTTTTAATAGATCAGATTTCAAAAATAAAAATCATAATGGAGACATGTTTTTTTTTTAAAGAAAATTAAAAAAAATAATTTGGTTAAAAACCTTTGGTTTAACCCCAAATATTATTCATCTCTATTAAATTAAGTATGGGAAATAATAGGTGACATTTTCATATCAGATTGTATGCGACCAAGGAGCCATCTCATAGCCATGAATAAACAACAGAACATTAACTGCTAAATTTCAATTGAGGATGTTTCCACATTTACTTTTCCATTTGCCGCCTGATTGTAATTGAGCTCACGCTGATCCGTATCTAATCATTTTTCCATAATTGATTCTACTGTAATTGCATATCTCTCCTCTATGTATTAATTAATGGCAGTTTAGACAGTGCCGGTGCTTGGTAGCTTTCATTCATTCCCTTGAACGTGTAAACAAGTGGAATATTTATCAGCCTGAAAAAAAAAAGTAGTCGACATTCTCCAGTCTCAGCTGCTTCAAACCTCCCGCTTCCTCCCCGCAGCTGAGGTTCTAGTAGATGAGGTTCCAGCTGTGCCGTCCTACATCTCTGACCGCTACAAGGTGGGACGCATGTTGGGCGATGGGAACTTTGCAGTCGTGCGGGAATGTGTGGAGCACTCCACGGGAAGAGAGTACGCTCTGAAGATCATCAACAAGGGCAAATGTAGAGGCAAGGTAAAGACTAAGCAGTGGATATGTGGACAAGTCATATATGCGTACAGCAACTTTAGTGGAAAAATTCCGATAAGAATATGAAATAGACAAGAAAAAATATGATATGAAGTCCTGAAAAGCAAACGTTTGATACGAGCAGGTCATATTTATCCACAATGGAGCACATAATCCTCCATTTTGATCTAATAATGCATAAATGTTGCTGGACTCAGCAGACTTACGCCATGTCGGGGACTTCCCTATGATATGAATCAAAATTTCAGCTCTTAAATCAAACAAATGGACAGACAATTCTAATGTCAAGTGCACAAATACTGTATTACACCATCCTCTATCAGCTGGCGCACAAACAACTCATTAACTGAAGATTACAAGGAAACATTTGCACTTTGCAGTTCATCAGTGCACAAACTGCCTGTGGGGGATTAGCACAATAGCAGATACAATACAGCTATTACAGATATTGCTCCAGCGACATTTTTAGGATGATGTGTTGCTTAATCTGTGGCTAATACCTTTAATAATCCTGTTTCATTTGGCTGTATAATTCACGTCTTATTCCAGGAGCACATGATCCAGAACGAGGTGGCCATCCTCCGCAGAGTCAAACATCCAAATATCGTGCTGCTTATCGAGGAGGTGGACACTTACAATGAGCTCTATCTGGTCATGGAGCTGGTCAAGGTGCGTTTCTAGCTGGTGTTTGACGTGAATGTTGATATGGCATCTGTTCTGCTTAGCGACAGCCTGAGCCATTTTCACAAAAGATAACGAATAAATCGGGGATTCAGTGACCATTACCTCCAATTTGAGTCTAACAAAGGAGAGCAGAGAGACAGCGACGGACAAAGAGCAGCAAACATTCAACCGGTGAAGCAAATGATGAATTCAAACCAGTCACACAGATCGAGAGAATCGGTCTGTGGCCCGGAGCGCTCGTGTGCGCACATTCTTCATTCTCGCTCGCTCTCTGAGTCAAGAAATGTTTTTGCATAATTCAGGAGCCAGGAATGTGATCCATCTGTTCGTGTCGTGGTGTGGAGTACTACAGAATATAGATGAGAGGCAATCTGTGGGAGAAACATACATGTGTCCAAAGGAGGAGGATCTAGAGGAGGCAGCGGGTGAATGAGGAGAGAGAGAGAGAGAGAGAGAGAGACAGGGAGAGAAAGAGAGAGAGAGAGAGAGAGAGAGAGAGATGGATGCACTCAAAGATTAGTTTTGTATAATTTTAAAGGAAAACAATAATATTTCAAACAATTTCTATATAAAGCTCATGTGGAAGTACACGACCAGCCTGCGGAGCTACAGCACCTTTGCAAGCCTCATCATGTAGCGTGAGTCACCAGACCACATCAATGTACTTGTTGCTGAATGGAGGCAAACTCCCACAGTCAGGCTCCCGTTGTCTTGCGGAGCACCTTAGAAGAGACTCTTCAAAAAGGCGCATGCTTTATTTTATTTTATTTTTTTAGTGAGATGAACAATTATTTAGATACGTTTCAAAATTATACCAGATTTTTAAACTACAAAGCAGTCATACCTCCTTCAAGGGAAATATGAACGCAGTATCATCAGAATTCATCCCTCAATCTCTATTTATACAGCACCTCTGAAGCAAATCAAGTGAAATTCAAAGTGCTTTACTTGCGACTGACCGGACAAAAGAGCGTGAAATAAGAAAGAAGGGGTTAATTCACACTGAAGGATCAAAGACGAGAAAAATGAAAAACGTGAATGGGATAAGACAACTGGGAAAACACGGTTAGAAAACAAAAACAATAATCCTGTCAGTGAACTATAGAACAGTGCTCGAGATTTAGGATCGATAATTTGATCCAAAATCTTGTAATATTGTCTATCTTTCCATCAAATCGAATCATAATCTGAGATATCACGTGAACAATCAAACAAACAGCTGGTGATTCCTTTCGCTTCTTGGCGGAGGGAAAAAGGGAAGTAGTCCATTTGTTTTTAATTTGTTTGCACAGTCCTGAACTAGTTGATTTTCTCCTAGCTAAAAACGTAATGGTAGATGTTGATTTTTATTTTTTTATTTTTTTATTTATTTTTTAGCTTTTGTGCTTTGAATTCGTTTAATTTAAGAGAGATTAGATTGTTTTAAAAACCTAGTATTGAGAAAAGTCCTGTTATTTTTGATAACCTTGAAGGTACCGTTGTCCGTGCGCCCATTGGCCGAGTGTGGAGGCAGACACGTGCAAATGCGTTTGGTTAATGAGTGACTTTGACAGCTCTCGAATTTAAATAACTGTCTCTGTGCGGGTCAGAGGCTGAGACAGGGAGAGAGATCCAGCCCTATTTTAAGCCTCTGTTCCACTTAGTCCACTCAGAGACAGAGAGAGAGACAGAGAGAGAGAGAGACAGAGACAGAGACAGAGACAGAGAGAGAGAATATCTGACATAGACAGAGAAGGCCTGAGAGAAAAGAAAAAATGGTAAATTAAAGGAAAATTCTAACATGAAGGAGAAATATTAAAGAGAAGGAGGAGACGTTTCAACCCCTCCAGCTGTTGAAGAGCTGGAAAACTTTGCTACTAAATCAACTCTCAAGCCGGTAGCTCTTTTCAGCAGAGAGACGAGCAACTCGGAGGTGAACATGTCAGGTCATACACGTCACTGCTGCGACTGACAACTCGACTATCCCTCTTGATTTGTTCGAAGGGTGGAGATCTGTTCGACGCCATCACCTCTGCCAACAGGTACACAGAGAGAGACGCCAGCGGCATGCTCTACAATCTGGCCAACGCCATTAAATACCTCCACAGCCTCAACATAGTGCACAGAGACATCAAACCAGAAAACCTGCTGGTGAGTTCACTCAAAATTCCTCACATAACTCCTCATTCTTCTCATCCTCCCATCTAAATAAACAGTGAAGTAATATCACTCTCGGCTGGAGAGCAAAGAGATGACTCATCCTCGCTGCCCTCACACCTCCCATCCATACTTCTCCAGCCTCCCCCACTTGTCTTTCCTCCCTCCTTCTCCCTTCTGCTGGCCTCTTCGGCGATATTTCGTCTTCTTCCGCCAAATGCTCTTTTTCATTCACTTCTTCAGCGACTCCTCCCACCCAGAACGACCCCTCATGGAGCCAGGATAGTTAAAACACAACCACTTTGATTATTTTAAAGCCACCTGTGAGAAGCTAGGGTCGTGAACTTGTTAAAGCACCGATGTGTAGGATTAAAACATTTCCGACTCGAATGCCCCCTAGTGGCCCTCATGAAAAAGTACACATCGTAAAAAAAAAAAATAATAATTGCAACATTTTCTGAGCTCCAGCACATCATTTTCAAGTGTTTTTCCTCTTAGGAGTGGGCTTCATCCTGAACAAACCTCTTCTTTCCAGTGGTTTATACCCTGTGCTTGGTTGAAACCTTTGCAGCTTAAAAAAAAAAAAAAAAAAAAAGCACTCCTGGCACTTCTGGCACTCTGCCACTGGAAACCAATGATACCCACTCTACACTACAAGAACGGTTCTATTCATAGGAACATTATCAAAGACGTTCTCATTGCTCACCAGTGGAAAAAAAACAATCCTCCATGGATTCCACCCGCTGCACTGTGGTCAGCACTGTCAACTCACAGCAAGAAGGTTCCAGATTCAAGTCCCGGCTCCATCACAGGATCTTTCTGTGTGGAGTCTCCATGTTCTCCCTGTTCCTATGTGGGTTCTCTCTGGTACTCCAGCTTCCTCCCACAGTCCAAAGACATCAAGAGAGGACGAGGCTGATTGATACTCTAAATTGACCGTAGGTGTGACTGTGAGTGTGAATGGTTGTCTGTCTCTATGTGTTGGTCCTGTGATGGACTGGTGACCTGTCCAGGGTGAACCCCGCCTCTCGCCCGTAGACGCTGGAATAGGCTCCAGCCCCCCCACGACCCTTAACAGGATTAAGCGGAAGACAATGGATGGATAGATTCCACCCAGTTCTAATTACATTTTTCTAAAAACATAAACAATATTTTCATAATCATTTCAAACAGTTTATGAGTTAGTTGATGTTACCTGGATCATACTTACTTACTTACACCTCCTTTACCTCCCAGTATCTACAGCGCTTGTGTGTTTTGTGTCTGTGCAGGTGTACGAGCATGCAGATGGCAGCAAAAGCCTGAAACTGGGAGACTTTGGTTTGGCCACTGTGGTGGACGGACCCCTGTACACCGTCTGCGGAACCCCGACATATGTAGCACCTGAAATCATTGCAGAAACAGGGTATGTAGCGTGTTACCTCATAGACTCCAGGAGCTTTTTCTTCCGCTTTTGCCTTGAATATGACGTTTCTTCTCTGGGCAGATACGGCCTTAAGGTGGACATCTGGGCAGCTGGAGTCATCACCTACATTCTACTGTGTGGCTTTCCACCCTTCCGAGGGTAAGTGCAGTGAAATCCTGCATATAATATCCAAAACAGAGTGATGAGACCCTCTAATGGTTGGTGATGACACTGCATCCAAATATTTTGTTTGTAGGAGCAGCGATGACCAGGAAGTGCTCTTTGATCAGATACTGATGGGACAGTTAGAGTTCCCTCTACCGTACTGGGACAACGTGTCAGATACAGCCAAGGTGAGAGCAGCCGGGAGGAGAGTCCCCTCATGTCGACCTTCTACAGAGGGAGTAAAACCTTAACAGTGTTTGCTTCCTGTTGCAGGAACTGATCAGATCTATGCTGGAGGTGGAAGTGGACCAGAGATACACGGCCCTCCAGGTGCTCGAGCACCCGTGGGTCACTGTAAGTAGTTGCAATAATTTACAGTCATAACTTCTGATGTTTCCCATTCCAATAAATTTTCTTGACGATCTTCTCTCACACTTGACACAGGATGAGGGTCTATGTGAAAATGAGCACCAGCTGTCAGTAGCAGGGAAAATTAAGAAGCACTTCAACACCAATCCGAAGGTCAACGACACCACTGCAGGAGTGTCAGTCATTTCTGTGAGTCACAACCTTTAGAAACTCCCAAATGTATCAACCATCTGTCCTGGCAGATTGATGGATCAGAGTCGCAGCGTTTGACGTTGAATAGCAGAGGACTTTTGGTGTTTCTTTTTAATGATGAACTGTTGTTTAGAGTGATTGTGCTGGTTTTTCTTTGTGCTCAGTTGGATGACAGCTTTTCTATGCAGAGATCTGGGTCGTTGGATTTCTACCAGCACCCGGCCATGTACTGGATAAGGTACGGCAGGTTTAGTTGGATGCTCACAAACCGCAGAGAATCCAGAGCAAGCAAAGACATAGTGTCTCTGGGATTGCTCTGGACCCCCGCCCCTCTCCCTGCCTGCGTGCTGCCCTGCTGACTGGCTGCTGCTTTGACGGCCCCCTCATGTGTTTGCTGCTTTGTTGTCTTTGTTCTTGGCTCTTTTTTTTCTTGCTTCCTCCCTTTCATCTCTTTACTCGCTGTAAACCCAGATTTCACACAGTCCCCGCATTATCATCTGTCTACCGGTTTGTCCTCTTTCTTGTATAAAAACAGAGGTGCAAGTTACCCTGAGAATGATCCTGACGTATTTGGAAGGACAAGTTTTTCCAAATGACTATTTTTTTTGTCACGGTTGTTTTGTGAATGCTCCCCACCTGGCTGCCTCCACGAACACCAGGGCCCAGCTCCCTTTGCCCAAGTCCTGTATAACATTGTCCAATATGATCCATGTATGGAGGACCTAGAGATTTCAACTCATATTATTACAACTCATAAAGCATAAACGGGGTGATATCATAGACTGTATAAAAGAATAAATCATTTGGTCTGAAAAATGAAGCCTCCTTAAACCTGCAGTCTCTCTAAAGTCTACAGCTGTATAGTTTACAACGGATCAATCCAACATGAATAGATCTAAGTACGAATGACTAAATCAGTCAGTCAAGCTGAAATTACATCAAAGACATATTTTACAGTTATACAAATTATTTTTCTGCATTTCCATTTTAACGTTTCTTTATTGACTCTTCAAACCTCTTGATTAGCTTTGCGTTACTTCAAAGTCTTGGTGAAAGAACATGAAACAATAACGTCCTCTCAGGTAACATCGGGTATAATTCATCTCCATGTAGAACAGCCGTTTAGTTTTCTGATTTTTTTTTTTTTTTGTATTTGCAGCCACAGACATTTAGCAAATCAGTCCACTGTAATAATAAGTGGACTGATTTGTTTTACATTCAAGGCACCATCTCTGATGTTTCCCACAGAACGGAAAAGTCTGTCCCAAAGTCCCTCATGAGGGGTAGCACAGCAGGGAAATGGAGAAATTTATGAAACAATAAAATGACATTATGATAATCATTTGAGGAGAATGCAAAAGAAAAGAATCTAAACATTTTTTTCCTTAATTCCTCTAAAATAGAAGTATGTTGATTGCTGGTTTATTTTAAGGTTTAACGTGAGTTGAAACCTGAAATCTGGCTCATGGTTTGCTCTTCTGATTCACCAGTAAAATAGTTGTTCATCACTTGATAAAGACGTGCAAATCTCTCCTGGTCCTTCATACTGGTGCTGCTGCAGCGCCGCATCAGAGGGTCTAATCACGTCTCCTTCTCCCCCCCCTGCAGGCCACCCCTCTTGATAAGGAGGGGCAGGTTCTCAGACGAGGACGCCACAAGGATGTGATGCCGCTGCCTTTGCAGATGATGACAACAGTAACATCAACAACAAAAACACTACGGGCGGAGCCTCCCAGTTGCCTCCCTGGCCTGCCCACGGCCCCTCCCTCTGTGATCCCTGACACTTGCTCTGACCCCTCCCCAAACCCCAGCCTCCCATCTGACTCTGATGACATCTCCATCAGCTCAGCCAGTACCGTCTGCTCCCCCAACTCACCCTTCTAGAGAGGAGGAGGAGGGGGAGGACGGGAAAGCGAGGAGGGTAAATCCTCCTCCAGCTCCTCCATCTGTGTGGAGGAGGAGGAAGAGGAGATGACAGCTTCCCCACACTCTCCCATCAAGGGTTGAGAGGGGAAAACTGTAAAGGGAAAACAAGAAGAGAGAATTTTACGCTCTCCATCTTTCCAAACCCAGAAGAGATCGATGAAAGGGTGGACAGACGACTAAGAGGGTAGAGACTCCAGAGGCAACAGGAAGAGGTAAACTGAGGAAGGAGGTGACAGACTTTTATTTCTTTTTCGCGTTCTCTCATCTGAGCACACGTTGGCGAGCTCAAGGAGCGAGAAGGAGTATCGATTACCCTTCAGTGATGATCCGGGTTCAACATGGAAACTTCCTTTTGGTGGAACAGCTCTTTAAGGCAATATGGGAATATGGACAAGTGTTCATGTTTTATTGAACTTTATTTCACTCTTTATTCACCGATTTTTTATATGTATTTCCCTTTTTCATAAAGGGAAGAGTTTTTTGTTGACTTGGTGGAATGAAAATAATGGAAAAGTGTTTAGAAGTAGAGCTCAGTAGGCGACTGAATGATGAGTAGGAAAAACGAGAGCTAGAGAAGAAAGCGTTTTTTTTCTTCTTACAAAACGTGTTTAAAAAAAACAACCAGTGCTCATTGACAAAAGACAGAACAAAGAAAGCACTTGAGCTATAATTCTGTGCTCCACACAGTATTGGTGTTGCCTTCCTGTAATGTTGGATTGCAGTATTACAGTTTACATTTCGCACAGACTGCTATTAAGACAATAATGGTGCATTTGATCGCCTGTGTGTCGACTGCTTCGTTCCTGACAACCTGATACACACAAAATTCTGCAGCATTCAGGTGCTTGTGTAGCAACATTTGAATCCTTTTTACTCGATTGCTTTGATATTTTGTGACGCTCATACGCATACGAAGCCTTGTTTACACCCCCCCTTCCTCAAAACACTAAAGGCGTATTTCATCCTCCAGCAGAAGAGAAAAGTGTCATTATTGCAGCAGCAGCAGCAGCAGCAGCAGCAGCACAGTTGTACTAGCTTAGGTGTTTAATGTATACACGTAACAGGCTTCTATGAGGGCTACCTTTTTGCACAGAGTACTGCAGCGTCTGTGCAGTCAGAGAAAGACGACGTGGTGATTGGAGAACCAGCAGCACTCTTGGAGAGCAGAAGAGGATTTATTTCAGCTCTGTACAAGTTTATATGAAACCTCATTCATAGCTTCATTTATTCAGATGAAAGCATGACAGACATACCGTAGCCTATTCTTATATATATATATATATATATATATATATATATATATATATATATATATATATATATATAAACAACATCAACAATGGTTTAGTGATGAATATTGTTTATATGTAATGTGAATAACAATTGTATTTATTTTGATAGTTCACAACACAGTATATTTCTTTACAAGTAGTAAGTCGATGAGAACTTTAAACACAAAACAAAACAAAAAAAACAACAACAACAACAACAAAAAAATAGTATTAGTCAGCAGATAAAATTTAGTTCACAACTCTTTTGACCTGACGTTGAACCGGCTGGATGAAGGACATGAACAGACAGAGAAGAAGACCACCATCTTTGCTTCTTGTTGGACACTTGGAAGATGTCACTTCCTTTGTAAAAGAATACATTTTTTTAATCCGGTATCTGATGTAGATTTAAAAAAAAAAAAAGAAGAAGAAGAAGAAGAAGGAAAAAAAGATGAGTTTTGATCGATGAGCTCCAGCAGTCGTCACACTTGTCTGTACGTTTCTGTATTTTAGCATATTCTTAGCATCGCACAAATACGGTGATGTGCTGCCATGTTCAATAAGAATTTGCTGTGCTGTTCAAATCAACACCCCGCAGCACATATGTGATTTACCAAAGTGCTCTCCCAGCTGCACTACAGTATTACAATCTGTTGCAATACCAATAACTGTACCTCTGTTCAACAATGGTCTATCAATAATAGTAATAATTAAAATGTTTCAGAAACAAACGATCTGTGTCTGAATTCTAGCCTGCGGTGCTCTCACCATCGACGTGGAGATTCTACAATAACTGGATCATGGGTCAAACATGCAGTAGATAGTTCCTGTGGCTGTAGCTGTATCTGTACTGCAATACTACTTTCATACACATGGTAAATGTTTCCTGTGAAATCCACTGATGCTTTTTTTTTTTTGGGGTGCAACTTCTTTTATCCACTAGCTGCCACTTGACTCGAGGGTTACTTGACACGTTGTTAGGAATGCCATAACAGTTGTAGCCAAAGCCGTGGGATCCTACATTTGTGCAATTGTCTCTGTGGATTGCACTGAAGTCAGGCCTATTTATTCATGAGGATTCTGGTTTCATAAGCGCTATGACAAAGTTCAGCTGCAAGTACTTCAAATATGTGAGTTGCTAAATTTGATGATATGAGATCCTCATCTAGGTTGGATCTGGAATATCAAACTAAGTAGAAACTGCAGAAGAGTGGACCCTGTTTATAAAGTAAACCCACCACCTGTGCTCTTTTCAACCTCTGCATCTGCCTGCTGCTGAAACTCTGCTATACACCTGCAGTCACCACCCCCAAATGCATGTCCAGGTAGACGGCTGTACCATGGCACAGGAGGGGCAGAACCACATGACTAGTCGTTATGAAGCCAAGCCAAAAGTGCCCTTGAGCAGGACACTGACCCCCTGACGGTCCCTGATGAGCAGTCTGGTTCCTTGCATGTGTGACTGAATGGATGGATGTGTTGTAAAGCACTTTAAGTGGTATGTGGACCAGGAAAATCTTTTATAGTTTGAGCTTACTTCCCATTTAGTTACAATACAACATGTGAAAAAAAAAGTTTCAGGCTGCATTACCATCATATGTACTGCTAACTATTTTGTCTGTATTGTGTGTAGATTATGACCAGTAGTGAAGATATAACACCAAATTCCACGAATTTGAAACTGCGACGTGTGGATTTGTGTGTGTGTGTGTGTGTGTGTGTGTGGGGGGGGGGGCTTCATTGTGAAAGGATTTGAGAAGCTGGTAATGTCCCAGATGAACTAGTCTGATGCACTGTCAACCGAGAAGGAGGAGGAGAAAAGCAGAACAATTATTTTAGCGCTAAGGGGTCCTTCGAGTACATGAAGCTGTGCAACTGCAGAAGAAGAGAATCAAGATGCAGTGTTAAAAATAGAGAAACAGATATACTCCGACACTGTGGCATTTACAACTGAAGCTGACTGAGCTGATCTATTTTTTTCCTTTTCCCTTTGTTTTGATTTCTGCATGATCTCTCGAGCAACACTTCAGTCCAGTTGGTGGCGGTAATGCGCTAGTTTGCCAACCGCCATTAAAATACGGGCGAAGAAGAAGAAAAGACGCGCTGTGTCGTGCATGTCAACAAGAACGAGTAAAGACACATAGTAGCTCCTGAAGCGACGATGTATTAATGAAATATCACCTTCACCTAGTAGGCAAGCGCCTACTAAAATAGGTAAGTCGGTGGGTAAATACAAGCTAACTGTTATTACGGGAGCGGTAGTTAGCCAAAGCTAGCTTGTTGCTGCTAACATCGTCCACTATCATGAGCGACGATGACAACTCAGCAAAAGACTCCACTCTCCTGCTCACCAAAGACGGACAGAGGTACTACGTGAGTAAGGGTGGAGCGGTCGACAGCAGAAACGTGATTACGTTAACTCCACAGGAACCAGACAACAACGTCTCCTGCGACATGGATGATCCGGATGAGGAGAGCGATGTTCTGGACACCTCTGACCCCAGAGACAGCGCCGCCAGCCCGGAGGAGCTGAACGACGAGGAGATCTCGGAGGGTGACAACGCCCCCAAGCAGTGTACTTACGAGGGGTGCACAGAGACCACCACGCAGGTGGCCAAACAGAGGAAACCATGGATGTGCAAAAAACACCGCAACAAGATGTACAAAGACAAGTACAAGAAGAAGAAGAGCGATCAGGCCATGTCCAGCGGGAAACTCGATGTGAGTAGACGCTGCAGAGCCCCTGAACTATCTTCATGTTGCACCATTGAATCTAGAAGCTGTGATTTCTATTCACCTTGCAGTTATTTACATTTGTGCACCTGGCTTTCTGACCTTGAATGTATGGAATTACAACATACATAAACGTCTCAGTAATTACTTGCGTGCGTATTCTTTGGTGCAGGAGAACTCAGAGGAGAGACCTGTGTCTGTCAACAAACAGCGCCTGGGTGCCATGGGGGACCGGCCAGCCAGACCCTCCCTCATAGAGCAGGTCCTCAACCAGAAGCGACTGGTAAGATGTTGTTGGGACATTAATGCATATGGTTGTTTTTTTTTAAAGCAAAAATACCAAACCAAAAGAGGTTTAGTGCTTTTTGTGATTGAACGCAATTCTTTCACTTTCATTATCTCTGAGTATTCTTATATCCTAATACATACTTCTTTCCCCTTTTGAATTGGTCACCCATCTGCACCGTACCCAATTCTTTTATTATTTTGTTTTTCATATTTTTTCGGACACCTATCAGAAAATGGAAAGCAGGGAGAAGAATTTGTCGTCCATCTGAACGTTGAATATTGCTGAACGTGTGTGTGTGCGTGTCAGTCGTTACTCAGGAGTCCGGAGGTGATCAGTTTCCTGCAGCAGCAGCAGCAGCTCTTGGCCACCCAGAGTCGCAGCCTGTCGCAGCAGCAGTTCCAAGGCTGCTGATGGAGCCATGACATGTGGACAGCACCCAAGACACACTGGCACAACAAACGTTTTAGTTTCAGTCTGTCATGGAGTTGGACATGGCAATCAGAAATAGTTCAGTCAAAGCTTGAACCTCAGCTTTTGTCAAATTAATCCTGTTAACCCAGTCTGGGCTTTTGTTTTGTTTTCCTCCATCACAATTTCTTTGATTTTGTTTTTTGGTTGTGTTGCTTTCCATTGATTGTGTTTGTGCTCATCATTTTCTCTTCAATTAGAATTGTTTACATGTGACAATCAATCCAGTAATGCATGTCTGTAGCATCTCTTCAGCCAAGTGAGGCTTTGAGGACTGTTCAAGAAATGATTTTATATGTGTATTTATACACAAATCAGAAACTTGAACCAAACAGTAAATTCTGGTAGAACCTTTTCACACTTGTCATGTTCAAATGACAGCTGTGAGAAGGGCCTATTTGATAGTTTTGATGGGAAAATTCTTGTTCATGCATGTTAGTTGTGTACCACGCGCCGGTAAAGTACAGTAGGCATCAGTCACGATGTACTGTATGTAGTTGCTTTGTTTCTTTTACATGGTGTGTGTGTGTATCCCCAGCTGTGAATAAGAGGTTAAAACTATGACGTTAAGAGGTTGCAGTGTAATGTGAAGCTGTTTATTAATTAAAGATCGTATAACAAAAAACAAATAACTTGACTCTTTCAAAAACAAGTTTAATGGAAAGCAGCCAGTACACGAAGTCCACGCGTTAGTCAACAAGTAGAAATACAGTACATACTACAGTAATATTCATAACATAAGTACAAGTACCTCCAAATATCTCATATTTTCTCGTGAGAGTAGGTAACACAGTATCAGTAAAAATTATTTATTATATTACTAGCATTAGGAAACACTACATCGTTTAACTACAAAAGCAGTAAGTTAGCGAAATGAAATTCTGTTATATGTTGTATGACTTCCAGTTTTGTGGCCATCTTTGTAGTTCAAGATGAAGTGAGATGAAGGACTGACACGAGGACAAAAACCCTGGACCCAGTGGGACATACAGAATCGAGGACTACCGGTGTGAAGCACTGAGTGCACACACTGTGGTTGTGTTAGGACACTGAGGAGATTGGGTTGTGTGGGGAGCCCATTTGTGTGAGGACCTTGTCAAGCCACTGCAAGGGCCCATGTAGGTGCACCTCAATCCAGCAGGGGGTGCTGGTTACATCCTGACGGTGGTATTCAGCACCCCAACCCTAAAGAGATGGCAGGAGCAGAAATCTTAGCTGTGCAGTTTATTATTGATATTGAAAGAGAATCAGACGCTTGCATCTTTGACCAGGATGATAGTTGATATCACCGATATGATTTCTGCTGCTAATATAAATAATAAAAGAAGCAGCTCAACACATGATTAGTATTTCATGACTGAAGAAAACCCTGCCTAAAGAAAACACATGATCCTTGGTATTTTTTAACAATTTCATATCAGAAACAAGCAGACCCAGAGGAGTATTAGATCCAGAAGCATTTTCATTAGATTATCACCGACTGCCATTTGACAAGAAAGTTCCGTACCTTCACAAAGCTCATGCGGATGGTGCACATCTTGGTGAGCTCGTAGACGACCTCGAAGCCATGGTTAACGGACTGGGCGAGGAGCTGAGCGAACAACTGGTTGTTAAAGATCTTCAGGCTGCAGCCGCTGGGGATTTTACACACAGTTGTGGCGTGGAAGCCATGCTGGAAATTACAGTTACGGCTCTGGACGAAGATGCTGCTGTCACTCAAACACTCAGCGTACACTTCACCGCCGACATAGTACAGGTGTAACCCTGAGAGAAAACACGCACAAAAAAAGACATTAAATTTGATCTTTGCATGGGTTTCATTTAATCAAGAAATTAATGCTACTTATTCCCGTTTAGTACTGATAATGTTCCACCTTTATGACCTGAGGCAAATTCAGCATGCTTCTCCCTGTAGGACCTGATGCAACATCCACATTATTTAAGGGAGTTAAGTGATTTTTTCCCCTGAAATATTTAATGAAAGGCAGAGCAAAGGCATGTCATTCTATACCGACGCCAGGGGGTCTCAGTTTCTTTTGCTTTGTTTATCATTTCACGTTCTGCTACAGAGGCTGGAGAAGTTACTGGATTTACTGGAAGTTCACATCGGTTCTTCAAGTGTTTTTGGTCCAAATGGGTCACTCGAGAAACCACGAGGAGTAAATTCATCTGAAAGTCTGTCTTCATCCTTCCAGACAACATCAATGCAGGAATGTCTGAGCCCTGTTTGCATCCCTCCTACCCTTCAGACCACATACAGCCACAGTCCACCGTTAACCACACAGACACTTGACGTCTGTCCAATTCTCCTCGACTGGCCTTCTGTCTTCTTTTACCTTCAGCCTACCTTTGCCTATGTGCCTGCGTGTGTGCTCGATGGTGGAGTTGCGGTTGACGTTTGACAGCAGGCCGAGGCAGAAGCGGTTCTTGTTGTTTGATGGGTCTGTGAAGCCGTCCACCAAGACGCTGCGGGACGAGGCGTGGAAAGTCTCGCCAACCCGGTTGTTGAGCTCGTAGTAAGCTATGGAGCACCAATACTCGGGCTCCTCGTAACAAACTGGCCGTAAATCTGAACACAAGAGAAGTTTCACTCAGAGGTGGCTGTAATGTAATACTCTATCACCTTTAACATGTAGTTGCAAAAATCTTATACATCCAGTTCTGTCCCCAAGCAGTCCCCATCACTGATATGTGTCAGTATGAAGAGTGTCAAATCAGAATCGGTCCATTTCAACATGTTATGGAGAAATTTAGTGAATCTTAAGAGACAACTTGTTTCAGAATATTTGGTGTTTACTGAACGTGCCTAACACCCACTGATTAATACACCACGAGCACATGAGGCTTGCGCTGGCTGATCTGGCTCTCTGCTAACAAACATGGATAAATAATTGCCTCCAATGGCTCTTCTAGACTTTTCAAATGTTATCAAAACAAAGCGGATCACATTCTGATAGGGAAACAACTCCATCTGTAGAGGTGTGAAAATAATTTATCCACTGTTTTGTAGCCAAGCAGTAGGCGGCCACAGAGCAATGGTGTAGGAGGCTACTACCGATTAGCCCTCCGCTAACTTGAATGTGAATATCCTTTTACAGACCCTGCAAATGTTATCACACCAAATTGATTAGGATACGGTAGTGAAATGAGTCATTTATGCAGGGTTGTGTGATGCTTTAAACAATTTATCCACCGTTTATCAGCTGCTTCTTTGTTTTGTAATTCTCTTGAGAAAAAGTCTTCTGAGGCCGCAGTGCATCACATGATGGGTTAGGGAGGGACGTAAAAATCAGAGGAAGTATTTACTTTGGAAAAAAAAAAAAATTTATACACAGGTTGCTGAGTCACCACACATTCAAATATTTATACATTTCCCCCCCCAAAAAACAACAGGGATTTGTGATTAACAAAAACCCTTTGACTAAGTAAAGGCAGAGCAATACTCAGGTTATTATATGATAGAAAAACTACCACCTGATATAAAGTAACTCCTCTTCCTGCATGTGGTGAACGTACTGACTGTGTGAACTAACCTCTGTGTGGAGCAGAAAAGGTAAGTTTGGTGGTTTCTGTGGAGTTGCTGGGCTTCACATCCTCTTGAGTGTTTGTCTCCATCATGCTGTACGGAGGAGGGGGAGTCTCTGCTGGAAAAGTACAGTACAAAAAAATGAGAGGAGGTTCCAGCAATGATAAAACTTCTTCCATCAACGGATTATGAATATTTCACCTGGACTGGAATGAATATCTCAGTATCATCTTTCTGGGTTTGATTCCTACCTGAGATGTGATATGGACTGCCAGGCTCTCCAGAGCTGTTGGGGGAGTTTGGGTAGCTCTGTGAGGTTGGAGACTGGGCGAGGGAGGAAGAAGGGGATGAGGAGAAGGAGGAACATGGTAACGGAGGGAAGGAATCTGGGTAGGTGGCATTCTGAGGCATCAGAGGCTCATTGTGAAGGGAAGCGTTCCTGAACTTTGCCAGCAAACTGTGTTGAGGGTTGAACTCGCTGTGGCGTGGGACCAGAACTGGTGGCAGGACTGCGAGGAGACGGGAGAGACAAGCTTAGAGAGAGAGGGAGTGAACAAGGACAACGAGAAGCAGAGCAGGAGCCAGATGCTATCATAAAGATCACATTACTAGAGACTTCTTGGGGTTGGGACCACTGTATTAGATCAGATGTTCACTGTCTATTCAAGAACATATTCATACTTTGCTAAATTCAACAGTGACCTTATATTTCATGCAAATTTAGACGCTACTTTCTGGTTTTCCTACCAGGCGTTTCCACTCGCCGGTAGTGGTAGGGATTGACGCAGATATCCTTCTGCTTTGAGCCAAAGGGGAATTCGCAGCACTCCAGGGCTTTCAGCTCGTGATGGGACTGCAGGTCAGGCCAGCGCCACACTCGGCAGTAGATGACGTGAGGCAAACCTTTCCTGTGGGACACCTGCAACCTCCCATCCAGTGAGCGAGGAATGGTCACGCACTTGCCTGACAGATGACAATCACACAGCAGGGATCTCAAGATTGCACAACCGGAAAAAAGACCAAATGCTTGGCTGAGGATCTTGCACTTTTCAAATAAAAGTCATAAAGTCAGCTGATGGATGTTGCTGCTGCTACTGTTGAGTTTATCACTGGGATAATCTGCTTCTGCTGCATCCATCTACAATTAACCTTCTAGTCCTGGACATGAAAATAAACACTTAACAAAGAGGCTCTGTGCATCACTTCTGGTACGAATTTTCATAGTTAGTTATAAACATGGATCGCACTTTACGAAGGATTCAGGACTCAAGTCTGGACTACGTGAAGGTCACATTTGTGCAGAATGTTCCAATTGGGTATTACTGGGTAGTGCCTAGCATTCTGAGTTTGACTCTTTAAGGGGGGTCAGACCCAGATGTTCTGGGGGAGCTGACTCAACCTCATCTCACAGCCAACCTTGTACAGCTGTTGTGGACATGTCCGGTAAAGTGGTCCAGAATAAGTTGTCTCAGAGTCTCCAGCTTGTTTCTTGTGTCTGACGAAATTTCTTCATCACACAAAATTCCTCCACATTTGACATTTCAAAAAATTCATTTTGTGGGTAGTCTGACTTAAGGGTACCTTTTTAGACCTGGTTTTTAACACTTACTATTCTTGATACAAAAGAAAATCCATTATACAATATGACATTTAAACTGATGTACTGCAAAGGTCTACACCCTCAGATTTATCGTTGGACCCCCCTCAGGTGGATCTGGAGCCACCTGAGTGTGATACTCACTAGGCTGCCCAGGACAGCTGAGAGCTCTCTCTAATTCCTCCATCGCTCCTTTCTTCTTCTTTAATTTCTTCACCAGAGAGTCCACAGCCTTTTCTGCCCACTTCTCCTCCTCATCCCCTTGTTTCCAGCCAAGCAGGCGCTTCACTGCTGGGCTGGTAAAGGAGAAGAGGGATGTAATGGAGGTAGAGGAGTTCATTATGAGATGGATAAATGGGCGGCTAGATGAGCTGATAAAGGGATAAAGGTTCCCTGGAGGACAGGAGCGAGGAGGCGAATAATGAGGATCCCAGAAAGAGCAGACACAGGGAGGTAACAGTAGAAGAGGTGGCGTGATGAGGCTGTGTAAACAGAGGTCGTTTTTTTTTTTTTTTTTGTACTCTGCTGTTACTTCCGAGCAGCAATGGTGGAGGAGCTGGACTACTGCCAGAGCTGTGCAAACCCTAAATCCTCTCTCGGTGTTGGCACAGAAGGAATCCGGCAGCTTTGGATCTGAAGCTTCATGCAGGGAAGGTTATTCCTCACGCAGCCAGAAATCCAGGTCAAGTTTCAATCATCTGGCAAGAGAAGTGAGAGATGGTATTAACTGCTAATTTAGCTAAAACAATAGCATGTTTGGAGTTCACATGTTGGAAGAGACTTTGGGATTTAGAAGAATTCCGGGAGATAGTTTGGCATGTAGGGATGAAAGGAGCCTCAGGAACTCAGTAGAGGGGAATTTTTGGGGCTGTATGAGGAAGGCAGCATCAGCAGGTACCACCTCCCCAATGTTGAAGAACTAGACTGATAGTCTCGATGGAGAAAATCAAACATACCAAAACTGTTTCTGAGGGAGCAGGGCAAATGTGGCCAAGCTCATTTCTAGATTCCCCAACAATGAGGAATGTCCTCTCTGGCCTCTGTTTCTAGGATCATGCCACTGACGCCCAGGAGCCATACTGTCTGGCCAGAACACATCACAGGACAGGAGGAGGGGAGGGAGGGAGAGAGGGAGAAAGAAAGATAGAGAGACAGAGAGAAAGAGCTCTCTCTCCTGTTTTATTTTTCTGTCCATTTAAAAACGGCTGGAAATGATGCATCTTCCCAGCAGAACTATCTTAGCGATAAATCACTATTTCTCAAATATTCACATGGGATGTTAAATATGAGCGTGGCTCCATAGTAACTTTATCAGCCAGATCTATGGCTGCTGCAGAGGAACATGCTGCATCCAGCCATGCGCTTGAAAAATGCACAGTTTCCCTTCTCTTTTTATGGTTAATTATTCTTGCATGGAAAATAGTAGCCAGTTGTCGGCCCTTTTCACTATTTAAGTGTTTTATTTATTTTAAATTTTTATTTTAAGTTTTTGAGTCAAAGTCGGGTTTTACAAATGTCGGGTTTAAGTGTTTAACCTCAGATGACGTTACGGACATCCCATCATGCAAACTACAAGTCATCTAATCAGTAATCTCACTGGTAACAGTGCCAATCATCATACCTTTATTCTCTATTATTATTATTACTACTGACAGAAATGTGACCAGCACTGGTTTCCCGCAGACAGATGAGACAACTGCGGTTTACAGTGACAGCAGCACTGATGCCGCACTGAGCGTCTGCACTGCTGCTGCTGCTGCTGCTTTATGGAGCCTGGCGTCACTCAGTCTGCAGGCTCAGATAGGCTAATTACCTAATGCTTTATCGCCAGGACACCCCCCCCCCTCCTCCTAAAAAAAAGTAAACAAGACAGCTTCCTTTTACTACACGGAGACAATTTTACCTCTGTAAGAATCAAGGTAGTGTCCTTAAAATCACTAAAAGCACCTTGACCTTTCGATGTGTGATCGAGGGTCGACATCCTGAATTATTCCCGCCGCATATTTCTAACTGGCAGTTGGCACTTCGACACAAGAGTCTTCAAGAAGCACGTGTCTCGAGGAGGACAATATCATACATCCTCATATTGGACATTCAAGTGGAATATGATTGGAAAAAATAATAATAAAGAAGATAAAAATAGAATATAAAACTAGATCATTCGTGTGAAACAGTCTCATTGCTACATGATAATAAAAATAAGGTTTGACAAAAGTGAAATTTGATTTTAAAAAAGTTCCTTAAGAGTTAAAGCGAACACCAAAGTGACACACTTTCAGAAATAAATATTTCAAGCTTTCAAGCTCTACAGTACAACATAAAAAATACAGTATTGGCAGGTTTTCTCACCTTAACAAGTGCACAGGAGGCTCTTCCGTCTGAAGCAAATCAAACCAGCAACTGTGGCGGCGAAGGTGTGTGTGTGTGTGTATTTGTGTGTGCGTAATTGTGTCTGTGCGCGTATGGACGGTGAAGTGTGAAGGCGGCCCCAGAGGAAACTCAGTCCGGTTGCATCTTTCAAGATAAAAGCTGCAAAGTTAAAGGGCAGAAAGTAGTAGTTATTCCAGAATCCTTCATACCCACAGTTTCCTTTAATCTACTGAGACTATTTTCAAGACACCACCAGCCGTCGTCATTAACCAGGAGGAAGCTTCCATTTGCATTCACACAATCTTCCCAAAATATCCCCTGGATACTTTACTATTACTTAGTAACTAACCTATCATGAAATCACTACAATTTGCGAATAACAGATTTTTTTCCACAGGCTTCACACTTCTTATTTTAGCCTATGAACACATTAATGCACCTAAGCCTAATTCAAGTTATTTATGTGCTAATTTATTAGTTTCGCTACAAAAAGCTCAACTGCATAACAGAAGTCCTGCTTTTATTATGAAGGTCAAACCAAAACCTCTTCCGATCTTGCCATGTTATCCTGCAACAGCCTTGACGCAGGTTTGAGGAGCCCGGAGCCTCCACTCCTCCAGCCCCAGCCGGAGCGCCACACAGCAGCCTCGGCGGCGTCAGCCTGGCTGGAACCGCAGCGCCTGCATGTAAGATCCCTCCGCCTTCCCCCCCTCCGGGATCTTTCCCGGGATTTCAAACATTTCAGGTTGTGGCCCCGTAGATGCGCGCGTGTGCGTGTCACCTGAACCACGTAAGCCCCTGATCGGGCGCAGCCGCTCTAAAATTAATGAAGCAATACATAAATGAATAATATAATCACACCTGTTCTCGAGAACACGAAAGTTCTGTCACACATGATGAACGCTGTACAAGGCGAGTGCTTATGATATTCATTCATAAATACTAAAATACAGACACAGGAAGACGCTTTCACGCAACTTTCACCCGGTATGTAGTTTGAAGTGCAAAAACCTCCCATTCAGGCGGCAAATATCGGTGCAATGATGCAGTTTTTGAAAGTGAGTAAATATCAGGTTTTGGTGAAGTTCCTTTGATGGAATGAAGGAAGCTTCAATCTACGTCAGCAAGTACCAGGTGTTCCTGCCGCTTAGACTAACGAGGCTTTCACATCAGCGTGCTGCACCTGCCTTATTATAATATTAAAAGGGAAAATGAACACAGTGGTGGACTTACAACAGCGGGTTTTCCGCGAGAACTCGATCTTGAGATTTAAAAAAAAATAAAAAAAATCTTCCAATACCTACGTGAGGAGCCCCTATGAGAGGTCTCGCTCACCGCGGATGGATACTATCCTTTATTGGGAGTGCCGTGACTGGTCCAGTTAATGACGCAAGCCCGACTGGCGACAGTGAGTCTACAAGTTTGACATTTTCACAGTTTACAGCAACTGCTGCGGAACGTCACAATACTCCCAGCACCGAGTGAAACCACTCTGGGGATGATGATGCTGCTGCTGCTGTCAAAACCTTGCGGGGTTTTTGTTTTTTCCCCTCTCCTGCCGCTTGGTGGAGCATCTAAATCTGAGAACATGAGAAGGTGGTCCATCGGCTAGAGGTCACAGTCTGGTCCAGGGAAACCTCAAGGACGTCCCGGAACTATTTTATTGGTTTCAATAGAAATAAGCACAGCATTGAACATGGTTTAGTCGTATGTGTGGTGTGTAGTCACCTGTGGAAAATAAATAGTATACAGCTCATTGTGTGCAGGTTAAATCTGGTTTGGATCACCCTCAGTTGAACCAGATCACTTAAATACCCCACACATGTCCACGTCAAAGAGACCTTGTTGGCTTGTCGCTTGCAGGCAGACAGACAGAGAGGACACAAACAGGATGTGCCCCCCGGGTCTCCTCCTGCCAGCCCTCAGAGAGGCATGTGCATCAGTGCGGCGGACCCAGACCTCAGACTTGCATAAGAAAACAGCCCGGAGATCTTCCATTACTCAGACCGCAAGAACGTTCGCTGGACACATTTCAAGAAGCTGTCAGCATGAGGTTGCATGGGAGCGATGCAACGGAGAACCACGGTGATAAATAACGTAGATGCCCGGATTCTTTCACACCCGACTGGTGATAATGCAGTCAGTCCCCTTCCCTGCTGCAATCATCCCTTCATGTTAATGTGGCGATTTGAGCTGTTCCGTTTAATTTGTCGTCATATTAAATGAACTTTAAGTGGGTCACATCGTTGAGATGAGAACATCTGGACAGCTTTTCTAGACTGGGGTATTCAATGAGGCTTGAAGCAGCAGAGGAGAGACACACTGAGGAACAACGATTCAAGATTAAAGGGACACACCCACTTTTTGGGACATAAACCTATTAGCTGCCCTCCTCAGACTCAGACAAGATCGACATCTGTCTCTCCTGCATGTGTGTCATCATTTGTCCATTTCATTTATCATTCATTAATACATACAAATTTCCAAGCTACCGTAATTGTGCAGATTTATTCACATTTTCAGTGTTTCCATTGACTTTGTATGCACTAATTGAACATGCACACAGAGAGCTGGGTGGAAACATCCCCATTGTAGCGTTACAATCACACACATAATGGGAACGAGCTGACTGGGCGCAGTGATATGACGCAGCACCCCAAAGGCCCCGCTGAGACTTTGACAACTAAGCGTTTGTAGACGAACAGAAGAGTGAATGATGACAGTAATGATGTAAGAGAGGATGAGGAGGACTAACCAAGATCCTGATGACCTCTGACAGCTGCATGCTGACACTTTCCATGCTCTACCACTCATTGTGCTAAGCTAACTAGCAGTCAGCTTGTCTGTGTGCATCTCAGCTCCCTAACACACACACACACACACACACACACACACACACACACACACACACACACACACACAAGAGAGAGAATGGGATCTATCTTCTGGTCTGGCTCTGACAAGAATGTTCCCAAAAACATGGTAAATACAACATTTGAGCTCCAGAAATCAGTGATTCAGTCCTTTGTTTTATGAATAAGGAATTTGGAAAATATCAGAGCGTAAGAAAACAAAAAAAAGAAAACATATGACTCAGTTACTCTAACTCCTTGTTCATGTGCCTCAGATGTTTTCTGCTGTAACTAGTCCAGACTTCAACCAGGCTTTGAACAAAAACAGAATGCTGTTCTTTTTGTATATATATTTTTTACAGTTGCTAGTTTATAACGATTAGAAAACCCATGAACACCCCTTCCCTCTCTGAGAAATGTCATAGAAGTACATTATTGAATCATGACAGACACGGACGATGGGATCCGCCTCATTTTACTGCTAAGGAGACCAATCAGTCATACACACATTATGTACGTCGGACGTGGCAACGGACGTATCCATGTGGTGGTGGCCATCCCAAGCAAATATCAGTGTAAAAAAGAAAGAAGGCAGAACCATGAGGAACTTGCAATCGTGCCGTTACTGCGGCGACATCTGGATGTGTCCTACACAGTTCTCAATCCCACCTCAGCCAGCAGTGTGATGGCCCAGTCACAGCAGGACCGTCTCTATGACACGGGCTTAGTCTGATTGGCTAGTCGCTCTTGTGCGCTGACTGCAGCTTCCAGGCGCCAGTGATGTAGCGTAGTCGAATGAAGACCAGGTCTCGTCCCATCTGTAGCCAACTCCAAAAGGGGACCAGCTTAGAACCTGGCAGAGCAAAGGCACAGGGATTTAATTCTAAACGGATGCGTTTATATTGCAAAAAGAAGGAATTAACCGGCTGCTGGTAGGTTACAGAATGAAAGAACAGAGGGATCAAGTCTGCTGAGGTAAGAGATGCTCGTTTTGACCACCAAAATGAGGAATAAATCCTTTTATGAGAATAAAAGTATACACATTAGCAATATGCAGTTATTTGCAATTTATTACATCAAAGACAATCAAACACATCCCACACTGATATTGTGTATTTAAGGATATAAGTGGTGTTGTGGGTGGACAGATGTCAACCCACCTTCTATTTCTGTCCAGTTGACTGCCACCTCCGCGATGGGGATTTTGAAACACTGGGCGATATACAAGAGTTCCACATCAAAAGCCCTGTGAGAGGACACAAGTATGTTTACAAGGCTTTTCTTTATGTATAATGAAAAATGTACATATTCTATTTTATAGATCTAGTCTCTTAGTATCAAAGTGTGATGACTGTGCTTACAGAAGTATTAATTCCCTGCATTTTTAACCCAGAAGTTAGCATCTCTATTAGTTCCTTCAACCAAAAGCCAGAGGGATTTATAACTGATAATAAGCTCTGTGGCAAAAAGTACATTTACAGACACACAGATCATTTTTCTTTGCAAAAATCATGTTCACAAACGGACACCACTTTTTTTATGATTTTGAATGGTTGACTGAACAGACAACTGACTGCACACGACAGCCGTTCTCATGCTGAGGTCTATGGTGTGGGGAGAGCAGGTTCCTACCATCGCTCTACGTGGAGAGAAGAGAAGGTCTTGAGCGCAGCCTCGCGTGTAAATAGCTTGAAGCCGCACTGCGTGTCTTTGATCCCTCTCACACAGAAGAACCACACCAGGAAGTGAAAGCCATACATGAGAAATGTGCGGAACATGGACCGCTGTGGTCAAAGAGACAACGGTGCTTAGACATTGTCAACAACCACCCAGGTTTCCAAGCAGAAAAAACAACAACTGGACACCTACCTGAGCTACTGACTCTTTCTCCAGGTGAGCTCTGGAACCACAGGAAATGGCCATGTTCTCCTGTGGGAACAGACATTTTTAGGATGATCACATACATTAATACATGACAATACGTGAAACTCAAGGTTTCCCGCTGCACTTTACAGCTTAGGTGGGAGCCTAAGCAACATACACCTGCTGCATCCACTAACACCCCCCCCCCCTAAAAAAAAAAAAAAGATATTGGCCATGTTATTCTGTCCTGCTTTCTTCCTTTCATTCCAAACCACGACAAACGCCAGTCTCACTTCTCAGCAGAACGCATTAAAAAAAAACGTGTCATGAATCGGAAAAGACTCAGTGTTTAGAATCTTTATACAGTAGGTCTGTGTGTTATGCCTCTGAATCGTGGGATTCGCCCAAACAGCAGCATTTGCTGATTGAACATCATCTTTCGCCAACATCTGGGAAAAAAATAAAATAAAAATTGCACCCCCCCCCTCCCCCATTTCTTTACTGAAACTGAACAAAAACACCACCACACCGGTTTAGGACTGAGGTCATTCAAGCCTGCTTCCACTTTTTCTATGTCAGCAAACTTTGTGGCTCCATCGGCGTCTGCCATCAGAATGAGTTTCCCTCTGGAGCTCAGAGTTCCCTGAAGATGAGACAAACAAATGTCAGTCCGACAGTAACATGCACGGCTGCGCACACACGGGCTGAAGATGACATCATACCATCCTCACAGCCCCTCCTTTCCCCCTGTTCTTCACCAGTGTCAGGACCCGCACTTTATCAGCACCGTACTTCCTAGTGTACTGCAAAGCAACCTGGCGACACAAGATAAAACATATTTGCTGGCATCCCACTGGAACTTAACAGAATAAGGGTTGAGTTGGGAAGTTGTTACCTCTGTGGTTTTGTCTTTGCTGCCATCATCAACCACAATGACCTCATAGGTAAAGGAGCGGGTCTGTTTCTGCAGTAAAGACACAGGTGGAATTTGAATCACACAAGAAACTTTTCTGAAGCTGACTGCTGCCACCTACTGGCATCTCTGAGAATGAGAGAAACAAGAACTTTCAGTTCAAAAGATTTTGGTGTAACTGACACTCATTTAAGATAATTAATCTAATCATTCTCACTTTTGTAAAATCACTATGAATAACATATTTTTTTAGAACTACTCTGAGGCACAGCACTTACCTGTCTATTTTCCAAGTACTCCATGGCCTCGTCTAACATTACTGGCACTGAAATGACACACAAGTATACAACATGACACCTGAGCTAACAGGACCGTGGGATTGAAATGGTGCTAAAATGAATGCTAAATGCAAAAGAACAAGCTCTGCATTTAACTCAATCAGAATTCTTGAAACACTCCACAAATATTAGGTTTTACAAATAAAACAGATTTTTGGAGGGATGAGTTAATCGGTGAGAAGAGTCATGTCCCTTTGCACTATTTACAGACAGTAAAACAGGTTAGTCACCAATTTATCAAGAAAGATATGTGCAGAATTAGTGACTCAACATGTGTTCATCCCTCACTCACTTCTGAGCTCCTCGTTGTAGGCCGGGATCACAACAGAGAGATCTAACGAGTGGGGATCATGCAGACTAGGGAAGAGCTCCTTCTGTCCTGAGGCGGTGGAGAAGTACTTCTCCTTCTCGTGGGGTGTCAGGTTCACCATCCCGGCAGTTAAATGTGCTACTAGTATGACCTGGAAAGGGTAAAATATGATATTACTTTTGCTGTCAGAGTTTAAATACAGTTTTTTTGTATTTTTATTTTTTTTTAGTGAACTGGATATACCCATGTGTGACAAAACTTCAGTTTTGGATGTCTGTATTTTAGCAGAACATAGGTAGGACCTTCTTTTTATGGTTAAACATGATTTAGGAGAAGAACTGATACTTTGTTGTTGATTCCCAGTAAGTATACGTATTCATAATTTAGCATTGACACGAGAAATGTAAAACAAAAAATGGTCAAATCGAGGGCATGAGATGAATGAAACTCCATGACTATCACTTGCTGAGGCTAACCACGGAGGGTTCACATAGAAAAAGGGTTTCCAGAAAAAGTAATCATTTCACAGAAAAGGGAATCCACACGGTCACTGGTACGGTCAATTAGTAGGGAAAAGTATTTGAATAGACATCGTCAGTCACAATGAAGGCACAAACACTTGATTCAGCGGCTTTGGAAACACATTTACTCAATAATATCAACACTCACCACGATGAAAGCTACAGCTGCCAGTGCGACCAAGGCTTGGACGATTTCACAGAGGAAATCCATCTCCCATGAACAACCAGCGGCCACTTACGGACCACAAGTTAAAGGTAGCTAGCTAAAACGCTAGCTTGTTTTCTTTCCAGCTCTGTTCGTGGTTTACAGCTTGTTGTCAGACTTCCGACGGCATGAGATAATAATATACACCTTGACAAGGGTGTTGAGAAGATGGAAGCACTGACAGTTAGTCCTTATATTTACATTTCTCTGAAGGCAAACCACCTAGCTCTACTTCCAATCACAACTGAACACCGCGGAAACGCGGAAGTCGACGTTTTTTCTCGACACATCATCACTTTGCAGCAAGAGAGCACTCAGCGGCTTGCAGTGACGTAGATGCTGCCACCTACTGGACAGGAATGGGAAAGACAACTAAAGCTGGACAAAAAAGTAGTGATCAAAGTCAAAAACCTTTCCACCGGACAGCAGACTGACCTCTTTATGGCTTTTTGATGTGTATAAAGGCACCTATGTACGTCACGACCACGTATACTATTCCCTTGCTGTACTAATAGCAACATTATCATTCAGTAAGATAGTAAAACTAAGAAAATGTGGTTCAGTAGAATTAGTTTGCTGGATGAATAAAACAAATGTAATTAAATGAGTACTCCACGAGTACTAAGCTTACCAAGCTTATAACCAACGTTTTCGATATTACATATTCGTCCTCTGTATTTGAACTTTAAACATAGATATTACAATGAAAACAATATGCTTGTCCACTGAATGACCTTTGTCACACCAGCAGCAGTTCAAAATAACCATTAACCCTGAACTGTTTTGCCTGAGCATTTCCATGTTACAGTTGGATAATTAATAAACTTGTTGAAAAATACGGTACGAAAGTAAAAGTTCCTGCTTTTGGATATCACCTACGACAAATGTATTTTAAAGCGAAATCGCCTTTATTGTCCTCCTCTCCTTTACCGTAGTACACCGGACCCACGTGGTTCACCAAAACATCATGGCGGCTGGTTTCAAGTAAGAGTGAATACACTATCAGTATTTTAGCATTGTTATGAACCGAACAGGTTAGAGGTAGCTCTACATGATAACTTAAACTCAGTTAATATATTAATTATTTGACTGCTGAACGTGTTAAATGACACAAAAAATATTTACCAGTTTCATGTATGTCGGATCGTACGTAGTATTCGTAACTTGGAGCGCCAGCTTCAGAATCACAACTATTACTTCTAATAAAGATACGATTTGTGATATTTTCCGATTCTGTTGTAAATTACTTCTTTCCTCTTCATTTGTCGTGACATTTTTAGGACTGCAGAGCCTCTGGAGTATCACAGGAGCTTTCTGGTAAACGTCTCCTCGTTCTGATTAGATCTAAGATACATTTCTTACTGGATATAAATTCCTATGAATTTATAATTGAGCTTTAGTTTCTATAAAATTTCATTCTTCTCTTAAAAGAAAGAAAATTGTCGACCTGATGGACGGGAGCTGTCAGAATTCCGAACCACAACACTAAACATTGGTGAGGAGACACGCAGCCGCTGTCATCTCCAGTACAGTGGAGATATTTTCATTTCGTCCTCTGTCTGACTTCTGTTCTTCAGGTCCCATTTCTACAGCAGACGGCTCAGCGCTGGTTAAGCTTGGAAACACCACAATCATCTGTGGGATCAAGGCGGTGAGAATGAGAAAAAATAAAATAAAATAGCAGTTTAGATTATAAAGCAAACAGATGAAGGGATTTTGTTGTTTCTGTATGTGCAGGAGCTGGCAAACCCCACAGTGGAGGCTCCTGGTAAAGGGTTCATTGGTGAGTACCAGGATAGTAGTACCATTGTGGTAATGTACGTCAGCTTGTCAACAAAACAAATCTGGACTATTGTAATTTTTCTTGAAAATCTCCTACAATTATAAGTCTAACAGACAGATTTATTTCCATCATGTGTGTCACAACCTGAGTAGGTAATATTCTACTGTAGTAACTTTCCATCCTTGTTAGTGCCCAATGTGGACCTGCCGCCTCTGTGTTCCTCCCGGTTTCGACCAGGCCCGCCAGGAGAACAGGCCCAGGCTGCTAGTCAGTTCATGGCTGATGTCATCGAGAGGTGCGTATTTGTCTCAGCGCCATCAGGTGTGTGTTTACCTGTCAGCTGCTCCATTAAGTAAACCTCTTCTGCTGATGTTGTAGCTCGGAGGTGATACAGACGGAGGACCTGTGCATTGATAGAGGAAAGGTGAGAGCAAAAACATGCCCACGCGCCTGCTGTAGTGATGGTGATTGTTTATGACTTCTCTGGTTCTGGTTCTGTAGCTCTGCTGGGTGCTGTACTGTGACATCATGTGTCTGGACTATGATGGGAACGTGTTGGATGCTTGTATTATCGCCCTGCTGGCTGCCCTGATGAACAGTATGTGCTGTTATTACTGTATCCATGTTGCTGTTGATTTGAATTTGGACTTACATCGTGATAGTTAAATTCAGTTCTCAAGAAGTACTACTTGTGCTTGCTGTTGAGTATTTGCTCTATGTATACTCACACATGCACAAAAATATCCAGTAGGGGTTTCAATATCAGGTTTCATTATGGTACAGTATTTGTCTGTACTGCAGTCTGCTACATGACTGTGGTTTGGTTCAGGTTCCTGTGATCGATTCTGCGATGACTCATTGAGATTATGAGCTCATAAAAACAAGTTCACCTTTGTATTTGCTAAAACATGAATGCTTACTCATGAGCATAAAATGAATAGAAAAACAATCCTTTTTAAAAAGAAAGCTGACTGCGTAGCTGCAGAAAAGGAAAATAGATGTGCTGTGCCATGAGGAGTTCAAAATAAAGGCTCACCCAAGACTGCAATATTCTCAAATGTGGATTTTTCACTGATAATTGCATTGATCATTGAACGTATCACGACTGACAGATGTGTTGTTACATCACGACACGTCCTCGATGGTTCAAATCTTGACTTCCCAGTGACTCTGTTATCTCCAGCTCAGCTGCCAGGGGTCGCCATCAACACAGAGTCGTGTTTGCCGGAGGTGAAGTCAGACGAGAGACACAAGCTGAAAATTCACAAGCATCCAGTCGGTGCTTCCTTTTGTGTATTTGATGAGTGAGTGAGCAGTTTGTCTAGCAAGGAGCCGAGTGTGATGTGAATATTTTAGTCATCCCAGTTTGCTTGCTGTGCAGCTCCATAGTGATCGCAGACCCCACAGCTGAGGAGGAGGGTCTGTCCACCGCTCAGCTCACCGTGGTGACCGATGAGGACGGTCGACTCTGCTCCGTACACAAACCAGGTCAGAAACACAAGATATGATGTCACTGTCAGTGCAGCTCATGAGTTTGAATCCATGAATCAATTATGCAACTAAAAAAAAATCATAAAGAGGTAAAGATGTGGATCTAAACTCTTGGGACACATGTCAAATGTCACTACCCTCATGTAGGTTAGTGGTATCTTGAGACAGACGAAACGAAGAACCTGGAGGACACTTGATGAGTGTGCGCCTCCACCAAAGCCATGACATCAGATCTGGATCAGTTCCAAAATCCATCCATCCATTTTCTACCACTTATCTTGTTAAGGGTCGTGGGGGGGTGGAGCCTATCCCAGCAGCCTTCGGGCGAGTGGCGGGGTTCACCCTGGACAGGTCGTCAGTCCATTGCGGGGCCAACATAGAGAGAGACAACCATTCACACTCACAGTCACACCCACAGTCAATTTAGAGTATCAATCAGCCTCGTCCCCTCTTGATGTCTTTGGACGGTGGGAGGAAGCTGGAGTACCAGAGAGAACCCACACAGGAACAGGGAGAACATGGAGACTAAAAATCTGTTTTTCTACTGTTCTCGGTTTTGAGATATAACTGGACTTTATAGGGAGGATTTTTATGATTTCATGAGGTAGAAGTGTAACCCTTAGCAGGATTTTAGTTTGGTGTGAGTGAATCAAGAGAAGAAAGACGGTGTCACAAATGAGGCATTTTTACATCACACGCGTTTGCTTGTGGTACGCGACCCACCATTCAGTTTCAGTACTCCTGTTCTAGCGGAATGTAGAACACTGATCGATAATCTTGTTTTCTGACTCAGGGGGGACGTCACTCTCCGGTGAGAAGCTGCAGGAGTTTATCAGCCGAGCGACAGCACGTCAGCGAGAGATCCAGAAACTGATAGACAGAGTCCTACACAGTGTGACGACAGCACAATAAAGAGTCTCAGACAAAGCTTTTTTTTATCTAAAAGCTGTATTTTCCACTGTCAATATATACTCTTTTTTTTAATAACAATAAAACTGCTGACAAAGACTGCTTAAAAAATTATTTCTCAGTGTCCAGAAATGTCTCACACGCACACTCAGTTGTCTCGTAAGAATACGCTCATGGCTCCATAACCAATTAAAAGGAAATGCCTTTTTCAAAATGTGCTGTTCAAAAGCGTATACATCATCTTGCATGTTGATCTTGAGTCCTCGGTTGAGCCCTGTGCCGGGATTGCAAACAGACGGAAGCCTTCCAACAGACTGAGAGGTAGAGAGCTGCCCCCAGGCACTGCTCCAAGATCAGATTTGCATTTTCACAGGTAATGGTTATGTGGAGGATTTGGTGTCAGTAAGCTGAGCTGGGATCTGTGCTTAAAGGGCAGATTCTACCGGGGGTCAAGCAAGCCGAGGCAGGAGGATCAGGCAGGCTCACGAGGAATCCTCCTGAGAATGTGCGGCAATGATCCTCTCAGTCTACAGGGCCTCCGTAGAGCAAAGCTTTCCTGAAGGGGAAATGTGTAATTGTGGAAGCCTACAAGAACCATCATTTTTTTTCTGTTTCATCTCAAAAAATATCCCCATTAAGTGTGGGGCTCCCAATTCTAAAAATTTCCCCTCCTCTATGGTGGACAAAGGTTTGGTTCTCCGAACCCTCTGACAACTGTTACATACAAATTTGTCAGCTAGAAAAAGACTAACAGAAAGGACAAAAAGTAGTTTTTTCATTTTTCATCTGCAGCCTCCACAGTGATGCAGACAAAGAGCACAGTATGGATCATTCATGTCCTTGTGAAGCGGGGGGAGGGGGGAGAGGGGGGCAGTTAGTATGAGATTAGTCCTGTCATGACTTTGGAAGGGACTGCGGCGTGCTTCTCTTCCTCCTACTTCTTGGTTGGTTGGCGGTATGCTGCCGAGGCGCTCCCCCCTGAGGAGCCGCTGCTCCCATAGCCATTTGCTGCTGCTGAATTTGGTGCTGCAAGAATTGCAACTGTCCAGAAAGGAAAAAATGAAAAATATCAGAGGTGATTTCAGCAATTGGAGCCATATAGTACATGTTTTTGTCAGTGGATCTTGTGATTAGGCAGTAACGGCAGGTGTAAGCATCTGCAGCGTGGCTTAGAAACATTCACTGGCACCAGCAGACTCCCTTTATGAGTACCAGCAGAACGCTTAATGTTCTCAATGAGTGGCGTAGTTAGTGAAGCTCAACTAAAGGCTGGTACGACATACAAAGATGAGAGTTGAGAGAAAACGCAGAAGAGTGGTTAATGGGTTGCGGGGGGGGGGGGGGTACAGATTCGGGGCAGGTTGGAGGGTGAGGCAGGATACAGTCAAGCAGCACCAGTGGCGTTCTGAAGACACAAGAATTACTGGCTGTGACCCTGGCAACAACAGACATGCAGCCTAGCAATTGTGCTTTTGGCTTTGAGTAAGTCAGCAACTTCAACAGAGCAACAAAAAAAAAACAACAAAAAAACAAAACAACAAAAAAAACACTTTCACACCTTAACGATTCATGCTAGCAGTTTCACATCTTTCATTTGTCATGGTGCAGTCAGCAGAGTTTCAACATGATCAA